>NC_090442.1:888342106-888622106 GCF_031143425.1 Pleurodeles waltl
GTTGGCGCTTCAAGCTTCTAAGCACTATATTTGCAGATATTCTTTAGAAATTCTTATCTTGACTTCTACCTATTGAATATTTTGGTCTTGCTTTGTTCATTAAATGAAGCTCTATTGTTCTAACCCGTTGTGGTATCTTTTTGTGGTGTTTTCACTGTTAAGTGCACACAAATACTTTACACATTGCCTTCTCAGTTGCGCCTGCCTGCTCTGTGCCAAGCTACCAGGAGGTGAGCACAGATTAATTTATGGTGTGTAACTGACTTACCCTGAATAGGATTTTTGTTTCTGCTTGGAGAGGGTGCATATGTCTTCCAGCCAGAAACCGAATTTCCAACAATTAGGTTGAATTCACTGTTATGACTAACTTGATTTAGAACAGGTGGATATTAATGGGCTATAAAAAAAATGAATTACTTACCTATAACTTCTGTTCTCCAGGATTGGTCTCATTTACAGATTCACATGCTTAAATCATTCCACATCGAAGTAGGAGTCCCATGATAACAATAATTAGCAGTGTAAAGACATTTTTCAAATAAAACAATGTTAAAATGCATTCACTTTTATGGCTTATTGTCATCATTTTAAAAGGCCTGAAGTCCAGCCAATCAGGCGCCAGCACCCTTTAGAACCCTCACCACAGAAGCTCTAGTCTCTCAGATTTCAGCACAAATGAAAGAAGATATAAGGGGAGCCTCTATGGGGAGACGGGTGAGTTGCATGTGAATCTATGAAAGATACCAATGTTGGTGAACTGAAGTTACATGTAAGTAACTAATTGTCTTCTCCAGTATTGGATCTTTCATAGATTCACATGCTTGAATCTGAATAGCAAGCAGTTTTGTAATTTTACATATTGTGACAATATCACCTTTGTGGATGGTGGGTTGTAAACTAATAATAATACATATACTTGAATACATTAATATCAACGTTGAATGTGTAATAACATGAAATGTCGAGCAAGGCAGCATTCAAAATAACAGAGGCTTCACCTGGCTGACTGCTGCATCACTGTGGTGCAGAGTCCAGGCAACAGTGCTTATTTTAAGTGTGGACGCTCTTGCAAGTTGCAGTACAACTGATGTAGAGACTGCCCTTGTGGAATGAGCCTTTGCCTTAGAGGAAAGCAGTTTGCCTGCCTTGGAGAGGCAAAATTCTGTGGTTGTCGAAATCCACCCTGCAATGGTGGCTTTTGTAACAGATGTGCCTTGTCAAGACCGTCCATACGCCACCAAGAGTTGTTCAGTTTTACGAAACTGTTTGCTACGATGCAAGTAAAACTTAAGGTAACTCTTAATGTCTAGTGTATGAAAAGACTGTTCTGCAGGGGCTTCCGGATTTGGGGGAAAGGTTTTTAAAATAAGAGGTTTGTTAAGGTGAAACTGCGAAGGTACTTTAGTAATACATTTTGGATTAGTCCTTAGAATGACACAATCGCCTGTCAACCATAGGAATAGCTCCTGGGCGCCAGCGCCTACATTTCACTCACCCTTCCAGCAGATGTCAGAGCCAACAGGATAGCTACCTTCCAGGTAAGGAATTTTAAATTCCCCTTGTGAATTGGTTCAAATGGCGCTTTGATGACCTGTGAAAGAACAACGTTAAAATGCCATTCCGTTGAGGAGCTTGGACCGGTGGGAAAACCCAGAAGAATCCTTTCATGAATTGTCTGATTATCCTTGTGGAACACAGGACTGGAGCTTGTGAGGAATGTCTGTATTTGTATATTGCTGCAAGATTTTTACAGATGCATGCATCTTTCCTGAACGAGCCAGAGCGAGACGATAAGGCAATATTTGCTCGGGTGACAGTTGCAGCGGAAGCAGAGTGGATTGATGACACCATGAACAGAATCTTTTCCATATCAACCCATAGGATTTGTTGATTGATTCTGCCTTTGCAAGGATAGCCCTGCACTTTTGAGGAATATTCACATTTTGGAATTCATTGAATTCCAGATCCATGAATATAACTGGAGACCCTGGATTCAGATGGCGAACTTGGTCCTTGTTCATTGTCAACAGGGTACGCTTGGTCTGAAGACGAACAGGCTTGGACTCTGATAGCAGGAGGAGCTCCGCGAAACAGTATTGCCTGGGCCATTTAGGAGCAATTAGGATCAATCAGCACCTCTCATCTTGTGGATGACTCAGTATCATGGGGATGGGGATAAAAGCATATGCATAAATGGTGGACCATCTTATCAAAAAAGGCATTTCCCCATGATCCCGGGATGGGTGACGACTACAGTAGAAGTGGCAGTTGTTCTCATTGGTGGCAGAGGTCTAATTGTGGTTTGCCCCAAAGTTGAAAACATTTGTTGAGTTCCTCCTGGTTCAGCTCCCATTTGTGGCAGCTATCTAGAAGTATTGCTCACTCCTGATACATGCTCAGCCTTTAAGGTAATGTGTGCAAGTGCCATAACTCCTGTGCTTCCTGGGAGAGAGGCAGCAATTTTGTTCCTCCTTACTTGTTTACGTAATGCATGCTGGTCATATTGTCTGTGCGTACCAGCACTGAAGATCCATGTATGCAAGGTAAAGCCTGGAGTGTAAGAAAAATAGCTTTGAGTTCCAGTTGGATTTTATGCATGGACTTCTGAGTGGTAGATCATTTCCTCTGGATCTGCAGGTCCTGGAGATGACCACCCCAACTTTCCAGGGAGGCGTCCGTCATTATAGTGATGTCTGATATTAGAGGCAAAAATGTGAGGCCCTTGGAGATATATGAGAGTGTGGGACCACAACCTCAAAGTTTGGGCCATTCTTGGATGAGGTCAAACAACCCTTCCTTTGGAATCCATTGGTGTTGTAGATCTGCTTGCAAGGGTCTCATCATCAGGCGTGATAAGGGGACGAGATTTATTGCTGATGAGATCATCCCTAGCAATGACATATATAGATGCACTGAAACCAAATTTCATTTGGCAATCTTTAGGGCCAGTTGAATTAATCTTTGCTGTCTTTCTATGGAAAAGCTTTGTCTTGAATAGGGAGCAGCCTAGAAATATCTTTTGCTGTGGAACAAGGAACGACTTTTGAAGGTTTCGTGAGAGTCCTAGCTTGTGAAACAATGCAATACAAGCATCTCGTTGCATAGTTGTTTGCGCCTTCAGCAGCCGGTCGCTCATGTAAGGGAATACCTGATGACCTTGTTTTCTGAGGACGGTTGCACCTGGGGTGAGGCATTTGGTAAAAATGCACGGAGCAGAGGCCAAATGGGAGGCCTCTGACATGGTAATGGGTGACAGCTACTGTGAAGCAGATGTATTTTCGATGCTTTGGATGTATGGGAATGTGGAAACATGCATCCTGCAAGTCGAGAGTTGTAATTTTATCGCTATGGTTCAGGAGATGCAGGATTTTTGATAGTGTAACCATGTGGAACAATTGTTTCCTTAGGAATTTGATGAGCCTTCTGAGACCCAAAATGGGTCTCCACTCTCCCCATTTCTTTTTGATGAGGAAAAAACAAGAGTAGAAACCTGTTCCCTTCTGATTGAAGGATACCTGCTTGATCGTTCCTTTGGCAAGCATAATTAAGGCCTCTTTTTGCAGTAAGTGAAGAGGAGGGGGTGCACAACTTTTGGTGGTATATTTGGCAGTCTGTCCAAACTCTAGGGTATGACCAAAGGTGACCTGATCTAGTAATCACTTGTCTGTAGTTATCCCCCACCCGCTGGTGCAGATAGTTTGATATGTTCGCACTCACAGGGTGGGGCAATGTGATGGTAGTTGGTGTCTGGTCAAGGTCGCTGTTTATGGGTGACATCTCTAGATTGGGTGGGCTACTTGCGTTGCGCAACCTGTTTGATGTAGGCCCTTGATGGCGGCTGACAGTACGGCTGCTGTTGGTAGGCAGACCTATATTGAGATTGAGAGGGCTGGTATTGTTGGCAACGTAGGGAACCTCGCCTGTAGGTAGAGAAAATTCTTCTGTGAGCTCCTCAAAAGGGACATTTATGGAATTGCAATGTGCCACACGATTTTGTGGTGTCTGTATCAGTTTTGATGGAGAGAAAGGCGTCATCTATGTGTTTGCTAGATAGTGTCTCTCCATCATATGCCATGTCCAGTATTTTTGATTGTAGCTCTGGCCTAAACGATGTAGATTTCAGCCAGCCCTGCCTCCATAACACTGCTGCTCCTACCATTTGCCGGAAGGCAGTGGACGCTATATCCATTGCAAAGTTAATTATTTCAGATGATGTGAGCTCCCCTTCTTCCAATATTTCTCTTGTCTCTGACTTCTAGTCTTCAGGCACTAGATCCATCGGGGAGCCAATGTCTGAGCACATCTGCCTATGGTAACGGCCTAAGATCGCTAAAGAACTTTCCTCATGAATTGACGTGGAAAACATAATGGAGAAGCACTTCTCGATGAGACCACCGAATCTGCTTTAGGGGGCCCTGTAAGGCAAATGGGGGAATCCTCAGGGGCCTTGTATTTGTTGTTGATGCACAGAACCACTGCCACCACAATTACTGGAGTCCAAACCAGCTTGATAACTTCTTCCCAAAAATGATCAATTATTGGGATAGTTCGAATAGACTTTGGTGCCTGTTCCTTGGCGTTGTAAAGGAAGCAATCCGACTGCTTTACCGAAACAGGCACGTCAAACCTTGCTGCAGCTCTTTCCATCAAATTATGAAAACCCCTGTTGTTCTCAGGAGGGGAATCTGAAGGATGTGGTGCCAGTGGCGATGGAGCAGGGATCATGTAGTCATCCCACTCATCATGGGGTGGATGGGTGCCTTGGATCTCACCCTCTTCCCTGTCATCTTCAGATAAGAATAGATCATCCTTTGGTGGTGCTGCAATTAAGAGGCCTGTGTCAGTCTTGGTATCAGTGGTGGAAGAGTAGGCATTGGTGTAACTGGGACAGATGGTGGTGGAGGTAGTGGTTGATCCTGTGAAGGTTCTAGAAACCTTCTACAGTAGTGCTGCAGCATAGCCTGTAAATCTTGTACCAATGAAAGAGGTACCTGCACTTCACTTTGTGTAGGTGGAGGTTTCCAGTAATCATGGTAGTATGCATACCGCTGCTTGGCTTGTGGATTAGAATATCGGCCATAAGAGGATTTTTCTTCTTCGTCTTCATCTTGATATTTGACCTGGAGCTAGAATGGGCTGTGTGCTGGGCCCAACGGGCCTTCATCCTCTGAATTCTCCAGATTAAGTAGCTAGGAGAATATGGCAAAACTTTGCTGAGGGAGGTGTCTTGAGGTCTTTAAAAAGTCTGTCACTTTTATGATCCACATGTCATCTTTTTCCCCACATGATTTGAAAGATCTAAAGAGTTCTTTCCTGGAAGTATCAGACATTTTTCTGTCGTTTTTAAACCTGGAATGAGGAAAAACTGAGCAGAGCTCAGAGAGACTCCCTTCACATGACATGCAGTAGAAAATATGAGAGACTGGAGCTTCTTTGGTGAGGGCTCTAAAGGGAGCTGTTGCCTTATTGGCTGGACATCAGGTCTTTTCAAATTATGACAATAAGCTGTAAAAGTGAATGCACTTTAACATTGTTTTATATGTAACATTTCTTTATATTGCTATTTAATATTAATGTGGGATTCCCATTTCGACAACTGGGAATGATTCAAGCATGTGAATCTATGAAAGATTCAATACTGGAGAACGTAAATGGCACTGTCTGTAGAACTGAAATTTGTAGCAGAGTGAGGCAGAAATACAAGTTATTTGAATCATGGTCCCAGACACTGAATAAAGTCAATAAAACTGTTCTAATGCAACACATTTACTCACCCTTTCCAGAAACATATCAGCCAAAACTACAGTTTCAAACTTAAAACAGGAGTTCAAATGACCAACATGTAGCAAGAAAAAGATTATTAATAGATGAGGCAAATCAGAAAGAAGATCAAATGTTATAAAGCAAACATGTGCTAAAAGCAAATGTCTCTTTTTGTATGGTCACCCCACGTTTTTGGACTAATTATGCTGTTTTATCAACTCAGGTTGCACTAAGTCCTGCTAACCAGACCTCAATGCATGTGCCCTTAGCCTTAAGCAAGTAAGTTGAATTGGCTCATACCCATCTGGATAAGCTAACTTACCTTGAAGTCTCTACAAATGGTACCCAGGATATGTAAGTTTGAGGGTCACCCCCAGAGACTGCAGCACAGGTTGGGCCACCCTGGGTGTGAGAAGAGTAAAACAAGACTCCCAGACCACTATATGCAGGCTGGAAGAGCAACTTAAACTGCTAGCCTGACTTTGCCATTTAAAATAACGGCAAAGGCCATGGTATATGTTTAAGTCACCCCTATGGCAGACTTCGAGTTCTAAAGCAGGGTGCAATATATCCCACCAGCAGAACATGTGTTGGACATGTTCTGATAGTAAAAGCATGAAACTGTCATGAGACAGCTTTAGGAGCCTGATTGGCCGGTAAAAAGTAACATGCTGACACCTCAGCTGTGCTAACTCTGGAACGGTGCCATCACAGTGGATCATCCAAGGCATCAAACAACTTGTTACATCTAGCTCCATTTGATTTGCAAAGCCAAAATTAATGTATCAAGTTGGAGTGTTTCATTTTAGCAAAGTTGCCACTTTGATGCCTCTAGACCCCTGTGCCCATACACGTTGCACACTGGGTCCTGTCACGACAACACTTTCTACCCTCCTAGGGAGAAGTGCTAATGACTCCTAGGAAAGATTACTATAGAGACGTGCTCTGAAAAGCAGGAAGCCACATGAGTGTTGGCCCAAAGGGCAAGCTTCATAGGAGGTGGTGTCTTTGAGGGGCAGATGAATAACACTTGGGAGAGGGGCTGCTCCACTGTTCAGGCAGACAGGCTGGCAACTAGAGTCAGGAGAGGGGAAACAAGCTGCTAAACTGGTTTCCCCAGGGCATGTAACTCCCTCGGTAGCAACACCTCAGAGTTGGGCTCAGGAGCTCCACATGTCAGAATAAGGGTCCTGCCATACTGGAAGTGGGCAGAATGGTGCATCCTGGGATGTCCAGAAGTCACACCGCAGGAAGTGAGCATCAGGTGAGAAGGAACCTGATAGCCCACTGGCCACAAACCGGGACCTGTCTTAAGGGCTGTTTTTGAGCTCAGATCTCAACTGGACGGGAAGAGAAACTGAAGAAGGACTCCCCTGCTGCACCGGTGAACCTGCAGAAGAGGCTGCACCATGGGAGTCTGCACCTGCTGGCTACAAAAGTAGAGGGACTGTTCCTGCCATGTCCTGCTTAAGGAAAAGTTGTCTCCAGAGCCCAGCCAAAGCCAAAAGACCCAAGGGCCTGCCCGCTTGCCTTCTGTGTGCAGCAGAGAGAAAACAGCTGAAAATCCTGCTGGGGCAAGTTGGTAACCTAAAGTCTTCAACCTGCCACCAATCACTGCCATGCAGCACCAGGGACTAGGACAAAGTTGCACCCCTGTTTGCTGAACCTCCAGTGTTGTCAGAGTGTAGCTGGGACCTCCAAAGGAATAGTTATTGACCCAGGAAGGATTGGTCTGTGACTGCGATAATGGACAAGTGGTAGTCCAGTGGCTACTGGACTTCTGCCAGCACCAAGAGGGCTTAGAAAGATGACGACCTCGTGACCAGGACCACTACCTTTGTTAACCGAGGAGCAGTTGCAGTAAGATCCCTATTGATCACATCGCATCCACAAGCATCTTCAGCATCCTTCAACCCTTGCACAGGGCCACTTTCATAGGACGTCATGTTAACGTTTTGCAGCACCCTTGTGTAAGGGGAACAGGTTTACCCCCAGTTGGATTGTCCCCCTTTTTACTACTAGGTATTGTTATAATGGCTCTGAAATGCCCTGAGTCCTGCTAAACAGAACTCAGTGCATGTGTTCTGACCCTTAAAATGTTGTGTGTTTAATTGGGTTATCATCAATTGCCACAGCCTAACGTAGTTGTAAGTACCCACGGCCTGCAAATTAAGATTGTCTCCCAGGGACTGCAGTACTTGGTGTGTCACCCTGAGTGAGACAAGGTAAAACCTGGCTCTCAGTCTGCCACTGCAGACTAGGGGAAACTTTTTTTAACTGATAACTCAACTTGGCCATTTAAGGTAAAGGCAAAGCCCAGACCCCCATTTTTAATGTATATAAGTCACCCCTATGGTAGGCCTGACAAGCCCTAAGGCAGGGTGCTGTATGTTAAAAAGTGGACCATGTACTTTTACATGATCCAGCAATAAAAACCTTAACTTGCCATTTTTACGGTGGAAAGGCTAGCAGTCCCATTGGCAAGTACAGTTACAGGCTGGCGCCCCAGTCCTGCTAACATCTCAAGGGGACTACTAAGGGTGGTGCAGTTTGGTATCAAAGAACCAGTGCATTAAATGTTATTTAGTAGTTACATAGAATTTAATGTCACTGGTGGGCAAAGTGCAACTTTAGAAGTTACCACTTTAATTTCTCAAGGTTTCCAGTGCCTATTCACTGATGTACACTGGGCTTGTCCTGCAGACAGCTTTCTGCCCTCCTGGGTAAATATGCTAACGACTCTCAGGAATGGATATAAGAGGAGCCTGCAAGGGAATGAGATGGTACCTTCCACTTGCAGGGAGACACACGGGTGTTAGCTCAAATGGCGAGCTTCAAGGGAGAAGCCGCCTTTGAAGGGCAAATGGTTAACACTTGGGAGAGGCACTGCCCTAGTGTTTAGGCCGGCACTGGGAGAGGAGAAGCTGGTTGTCAAATCATGTTTTCTAGTGGCATCTAGCCCCTTGGTAGCCTTCCATCTAGGGGTGGGCTAAGGAGCTCCGAGAAAAGGGTCTTGCGATGTTGAGATTGGACAGAATGGTGCATCTTGGGAGAGCCAGATGCCACACTTCGCAAGAAGTGGAAATCAAGTGGGAGGGAACCTGATAGCCCATTGGCTGCATTCTACCCTGAGGGCATTTTCTGGAGATAAATAGGATACACCCTTGGCACCCACAACTCCTTACCTCAACTGACTTGGAAGAAGGACTGCCCTTTTGCACCAGGGGACCAGCAAAGAGAGGCTGCACCGTCAAAGACTGCACCTGGTGGTTAGCAAAAAGAAGGACTGTGCCTATTGTGTACTGACAGGAAGAAGCTGTCTCCAGAGCCCAGTCGCCCATGTAGAACACCAAGGGCAAGCTGACTGGCCTCCTGTTCATAGCACAGGGACACAACAACTGAAGAAGCCTGCTGGGGCAATCTGGTAGCCCAAAGTCTTCAAGTTGCTAACACCATCACGCAGCATCAAGGTCCAGGACCTGGGCCTTGATGCTGCGTGAGGGTGGACCAGAGTTACACTAGAGTTTGCTGAATCAAACATTGCCACCAGAGAGTTGCTGAGACCCTCAGAAGGAGAGTTATCAACCCAGGAAGGATGGGCCTGTGGTATTTCAGTGGCAACTGGACTTCGGCCAGACCATAAAGGACTTCTTGAGATGTCAACCCTGCAATCAGCACCCACTCACCATCGCTGTGGATCGAAGAATCCCTGTCCACTGCGTTGCATCCGAAGCATCCTTTGAGCACCTTCAGCTTCCTTCGCCCCTTGCTTCAGGACCACTCCATAGGAATCCACTGCAATGCATATCTGCTGGAGGAAACTGTTCTTGAGGCCCTTGCTGGTCCCTGTGACTAGCTCCCTGGTGGAGTTAGTGGCCTCCAAATACTTCCAACCGACTGTGTTGACACTTACCTAAGTTTTCTTTGAAAATGTTTTTCAAGTATCCAATTTGTTGACTTGTAGGCTTGTTCATGGTTAAGTGAAATTTCTAGTTTTATTACTGCTTATAAAATGCTTATCTTCAGAACCCTATGGTGAATCTTTTCTGGTTATTGTGTCTACATTCTTATAAGTATGCAATTTCTTTTTATAAATTGGTGTCTGATTTCTTGTGTCGACTCCGTCTGTAATTGTTTTGGTGCTGTTTAAATGCTTTGGACTTCTTCCTCTGTCTAAGCCTTGCTGCTCAGGGCTACAGCTACCTAGAGTTGAGTTGATGGTTTTACAGACTAAACCTACTGGACCTAAAGGGGTTGGTAAGTATCACACAGTGAGGTCACACAACCACACCATATAATACACCCCATTTCCTCACACCATGCTAACTGCATAACTTGTGCCTCGGATCACCCATTAAATGTCTTGAAGCACACTGAATGTAAATGCGACAACTTAAGACTGAACTAATGTACAATTTTAAAAATACTACTAAACAGTCATTATAAAAACGTTTTCTAAAATATTGCAAACGATGGAATTCCTTAGTAGTGTCGGATCCTTGAACCTCTGCCAACTGTTTTTCTCCTTGGTCTTGATGCTCTTCGTTTCACGTTGCATGGTTAGAAGGCATGCACAAAACTATACACCTCTGAGCCAAAGCGGAAAGCTCAACTCCGTTGTTCACGCTGGACAGTTTGATAAAAACAAGTATTCGTTAACTGGGAAAAAAGCAAGGCCAGTTATACATTGTGCTATGGAAAGGGTGCCCGTGGCACCCATCAGCGCATGAAAAGAATGTATTACACATGGCTAAACATGAATGAACGTGCGGATAGTTACATCATTACACGTCCCGAACGTTTTCGATGCACTCATCAGTACAAACCGGACACATTTTAAGTATGCTCTATGGTTTAATATTTTCTAAATGTAACTGTATGAGAAGTCTCTGGCAGCAAATGCAGGGACTCCCGTGGACCACAGAAGTGGAGCCCGGCCAGTCATACGCGCGCCGCTGCCATGTTCAAAGCGCGGGGGACAGGTCGTGGCGCAACACACTCCCAAGTAAATGGCTTTCAGGCGACTCAAGTGCTAGGGTAAGCTCATTAAGAATGGAACAGATTGTGCTCAGACCCCGCTGTTTATAATTAACACATCGCATCCAAGTACTCCGGGATCCCTGGAAAGGAGTGCTCGGATCGGATCCACCCAAGCCAGTTCGAACACTTGCATCGGATGCCATGCTGGGCGAGCACCTGTTTGGTCAAGTTCGTAAGAGTCACAACGCTGCGGTGCCTGGACAGCCACGTCGATGGATGCACACAGCTTTGCCCAGTCAAGGTCCCTCTGTCCATATGGCTTCGGAATGTGCCTTCACAAGAAATCATATAGGTACTTAATTATGTCGAAGTTCACAGTCCTAAAATAAAAGGAGGAATGCAGTGAGTTTGCAAAGTCATCCAAGCTTCAAACTCCTACACATGCATATGCCAGAAAGTGAATCACGACAACAGAACAGAAAGAAAAGCGCACATGCACACTATAAATAGCATTAGACAGTTGGGCAACTATAGCAAACAAAATCAACTCCATTCTGTGAAGCTGGCGGCATGAGCAATCTGGTGCATCTGAGCTGCACAATTCCATATTTTGCTATAATTAACTTTAAGAGTATTCTTTTTACCAACGTGCGCTAAATATAATTTCAAAAATAATTTTATAGAAATGTGAATTTTCATTTCATTCTATTTCGTCTATTTAAAAGGCACCGCTCCATGAAATTGCCAAACTTAACATCAGGCACAGGGCGTACCACAAGAAACCAGGGAAAATAAAGCGGAACGGTAGAGAAAAGTTGCAGATTACACGGTTACATTTCTAGATCTTTCCAAAAGTAGGTTAGCGCTGCCTATAGGGCTTTCTAGAGAGGTCATTATTCCACATCTAAGGGGTCTGCATCACAAATCGCTCGTCTCCTCTCCAGTGAAGTGAGCTTAGGGTTCTTCCAAAAAGCAATTGTAACCGGGTTCCTGTTGGTAGACAGGAACCCGGGTGCTACCCCATTTACATCAACTCGTGTTTAGGTCCGCTTGTGTGACATCCTACAACATAATTTTCAAGAAAGTCATTTTTTGAGAGGTAATCAATGAAGCCCAGGAGACCGCTTGAGCGACAGCCACATGTATTAAGTCTTAACGGATGACACTCGACCCTTCTCCCAAAACAGTGATCACATTTTTAACAATTCCCTGGAATAAAACAGAAGAGTGTGGGGAAAACACCTGCTCTAGTAGCTGATTGAGTAAATCTGTGCTCATCAGACATCTAATCCCCTTCTTAAGAAGCGGTATTTGGCACAGGTATAGGTTTTGTAATATTACAGATCGGATATGTTGACCGATATTGTTGTTTGGCTAACAGATAACACACGTCACAACACATTTACGAATTAAATAGAAAAGTACATAATCTGTATGACATCTGGCCTTCGAGTAGCCAATGTAGGTTTTTGGGCAGTATGTCTAACTGAGCTATAATCACGCCACACATATCCAAAATGTAAAAAAATATTTTCATGAGACATATAATATTTGATGTACATTTTGATAGTAGGGCAGATTCAATGTTGGGATCCCAGACTTGCAGCATATTGACCATACAACAAGCGAGGGATTTCTTTTGGATGCAGTGTAAAATATGGTACATAAAAGCGCTTCTAGGCAACCAAATAAATAACAGTTCTGACTTATCTACGACCAAAGATCAATACGTTGAAGGATTAACATGCTTTAAACACTGAACTAAAGAACTACCCCAGAACACAACACCATGCTGAGAACTTACATACCAAAATGTACAAAAGGACAAAGTTATTCACTGCTGAGTGCAAATCAATCGGCTTGCTCTTCCAGCAGTGCCAAATACAATGGACAATGGACCATACTGCAGGCAAAGAGATGATCTAGTCTAATTAAACACCCATTGAATAAAGTGAAACTAAGAGGTCTTAAAGTACTTAATGCAAAACTGGGATTGGGGGGTGGGACCATACTTACAATCAAATTAGTTTGAAGATGTTTGCAGAAAGTGCACAACGCAGAGTTTTTAAAGATGTCTGAAGAGAAGCATTTCACAGCTCTGCTGAAAAGTAAGGAGCCAAATGTACCGGTGTAATACATTCAGTAGTTTTTCCTGTGATGGGACAGTCGGTGAGTGGCACTTGGTCAGTGACCTGGTGCTGTTCGACTTGGCCCTCACTGTAGGGTCATCCCCAAACTTATTGCCTTCACCCTTCTGTGTCTGAACCCGTTTTTGTTGGCGTTTAGGACTCTGCCACCTGTACCTCTGTGCACTTTACCACTGCTAGCCAGTACTAAAATGCTTGTGCTCTCTCCTTTAAACATGGTGACATTAGCTTACACCCAACTGGCACATTTAATTTAAATGTAAGTCCTTAGTAAAGTGGTACTACATGTACCCAGGGCCTATAATTTAAATGTTACTAGTGGGTCTGCAGCACTGATTGTGCCACCCAATTAAGTAGTCTGCTAAATGAAATGAAACAATGAAACAGTATTTATAGAGCACGGCTAATCACCCGTAAGGGTATCCAGGTGCGGAGAACATTGCTGCTAAGGGGTTCAGTTGAATGAACAGGCCTCAAGTCTTTGCCTAAATTCCAGAAGAGAGGATGAGGTCCGTAGGTGAAGAGGAAGATCGTTTCAGGATTTCGCCTTAAGATAGGAGAAGTGTCCTCCACTGCTGCTTTGGCGGGTGTGTGAGGGAGCAGGAAGCAGAGCGCAAGTGTCTGGAGGGTTGGTGGAAGCTCAGGCAGTGGTTGATGTATACAATACTGGTCATTGATTGTGAAGGGCCTTGTCATGTTTCAGGCCTGCCATTGCAGCATGTGCGTGCAATTCAAAACTGTCATTTTGACCTGGGAAAATAAACCTTTTCCCGACCTAAACATTCCCTACTAATACATATAAAGTAACCACATGGGTAAACCCTACAGTCCATAGAGAAGAATGCACTTTAGTTAAAAAGTTGGGCATTTATTTTTAACTTGTACACATCCTGGTAGTGAAAATCTCTGGAATGCGTTTGTCACTACTACAAGGCATACATCTCCCATAGGATAACTAACATTGGGTTACCTTATTGCATTTAATAGTGATAACTTTTAAATGGGAGAAGGTATGAATGTCAAGTTGGTGTGTGAAGAATTGTAAATGAAAACTCTTTAATGGTAAAGTCAGATTGTGTATTACTCCCACACAGTGAGACAAAAGGAAAATGGTGTGGACAGAATGGGCCATCTCTGACTTGATGAGGGAGCAGAGCTTTACTTGCACATCACAAAGACTCTGCCTCAGCATACTCACAAAGGTTTTCACACTAATCTTTCGTGCCCCAGACAAAATGGGGCCAGGGCAGGAAGATAGGAAATTCCAGACACCTCTGTGGATGGAGGACTCTAGAAGCTTCTTCCACTTCCAAGTGTGCAACCGATATAAGTAATGGATCATCAGAACCAACTGTTCAGTACACATCTGTACCAATGAAAAACTCTGGACTGCTGTAATGCTCTGTTGCAAGAACGACTGCTCTCCTGCTGCCTGTGTGAGAAGGACTGGTCTTGCATCTTGAACCCAGGACTAAGGGCTAGTTGGCTGATCTCCTAATCAGAGCTTCAGGAACAGAAAAGGCACCAGTTACCTTGCACCCTGCACATGTACTCTGCCTGCTGTGAGACTTAACTCCCCAAGTGGTTCCACCCCAGTCGTGGACCCTTGGATGAGGGTTGAAGGTGCTCTGCCAGCCCAGCTTTGGTCCTAGCAGAACTGACGCAGCATGACTAATCACCTCGCATATCCGCATTGAAACCACCACTGTGTAACAAATCCCCAACACAGGACCTTGCAGCACTGCAGCTCCTCAGAACTTCTGCAGAACATCATCTACACAGGAATTTGCATCACAGGCCCTCAGAACTGCAGCAGCACAACAGTCCTCGACATGGGACTTTGCAATGCTTTGTAACCAGGATTTAAGATACTTTGTTCAACGGGTCTAACTTGGTCCCTGTACCCAGCCAGCGCTCCATCGTTGTCAGCCTGAACCTGTGACTTTATCTGAGTCCAGCACGACCAAATAACTACAGCGGACGCTGGTGTTTTTAAGCACAATTTTTTACCTAAATTTTTTAAATTGCACATTTCCAGTTCCACAGATTGGTTTTTGTGACTTTTTTTTTTTCCTACGTTCATGTTGGATTTTCTTCTATTGTTTTCACTTTATTGTTATTTATGTGCTGCATAAATACTTAACACATTGCCTCTAAGTTAGCCCTGACCGCTCTTTACGAAGCAACCAGAGGGCTGAGCACAGGTTAATTTGGGGTTTTTGTTTCATCCTGACCAGAACTGTAGTTGCTGCTTGAGTAGGGTTTCACCCCCACAACCAGTAACCCAAATTGCTACAAGTGCCATTTGCCACCGGTATTCTCCGGTCTTGTGCACCAAGGCATTTCTCACTGAGTGTCAAGCATTCCTCTTTGGGATTCTCTGAGTGGTAGCGTGGTTCAGCAGTTTAGTCAGAGGCTAAAGGTTTTGTAAATCAAATACAGTACTACGCATAGTAGTAACATCCTGTAAAGGTCTCTGTACATTCAGAACTATATCTTTAAACATGTACAATTTATTTACAAAAACGAAATATGAAAATT
This sequence comes from Pleurodeles waltl, assembly GCF_031143425.1. Classification (NCBI taxonomy): domain Eukaryota; kingdom Metazoa; phylum Chordata; class Amphibia; order Caudata; family Salamandridae; genus Pleurodeles; species Pleurodeles waltl. The sequence goes on from NC_090442.1 coordinate 888,357,538, forward strand.
ATGACAGAAGTAAAACCAAACCAGTAGTAGCAATTTCTGGAGGCAAAAGGTGGTCTTAAGCAATTTTATGCAAACACATAAGAACGACCCTATCACTCATTGGGAGCTTGAGTATGAAGTCTGAAAGGAAATACAGAACTTCCAACTTGCTTGTTGTTTTTTTTTTTTTTTTTAAACTCTGTCAATGGTGTCAACCACATTCTACCAGGCTACCAGTCATATATCTATCCATAGAAGGCAATTTACTACAACAGAAAATTAATTTTTCCAGAAGGCTTACGCGGATCAAATGTTTACTGCCAAGAATAAATAGAGAAACACATTGTGTCACTTCAGTAAATTATTCATAAATTATCCAGACATATTGGCGTTTGCATGTCTAGCTTGCAGCACGTCAGACGTAAAATAGCCGCTTAAATTTATTCGCTGGAAAGGAAGGACATGTAAATGCTGATCTACTCTGCATGTAAAGTTTTTAGCAGTCCATTGGACAGTAGTTGTGATTATGGGTGAATAGATGCTGTTTTGCGTTTCAGTCTCACAGATTATGAAACAAGACTGCCTTCAGGGCAAAGATGCTTAGAACAGTTTTGCGAACTACAATTTAAATAGTAATAATCTGTGAATAATTAGATCACAGCGATGTTTGCTAACGACAACGTTGATTGCATGGTGATGACGCAACTGTTGACAATTTAATTACCAAGTTATGTGTTACAGGTGCATGATTAAACCACAAAAATGGCATACATGGTTCTTAACTTGGGGGCCAGACGGCAAAAAATATACAGGTATCATGGATGCTCCTTGGAAACTCATATGGAGCCTTGTGTGCAAAAAAGAGGCACTTAAGTGGGTCACAACCTAGGCAACGAGAATCCACCACAAAAGTTATAAATTACAAACATGTTTTCGGACATCCAAAACGAAAAAACCTCAACTTCGATTTCCCTTCCGCAGAAAACTGATGCTCTTTGGATGCCAATCAAGCTGGACTAATTTCAATATTCCAGAGTCCAGGTAAGGGTACTCTGTGACAATGGTCTAGTTACTGCTGAAAATGAGATAGCGCCATCACAAAGATCCCTTTCTATCATCACATTTTTGGGGCCTCCGTCTCACTGTCAATGCTTTCAGAAGTAGGGGGATCACCCACTAGTGCCCACTTGTAAATGGAGATCAGGATGTTTGGGTAAAACTACACTTTTAAAATGCCTGGAAGCATGTACTGTAAAGAGAGTAGTCAAACTTGCCCACAATCATGAGATTTAGCCTCAGCTAAAGGAAGGTTAACAAGCAGAGTGTCTAGAATGGACTGCCAAAACAGACTGAAAAGACGAAAGCACAGGATACCATATAGTACAGAGGGAAGAGGTCAGTGGTGCACATTCGGTGACTATGAACTCACCACCTACGCAATCCTAACATGTCTGCATCCCCCTGGACTTTTAATGTCCTGCGTGGATTGCAAGGTCCTTGAGATACCTAGGAACCTCCATTTAAATAACGCATCCTCCCACAGGTCATTTAAGCTTTAAACTGTGCACCAGAAGCATGTTGCTCATCTCACAACTGTACAGATGACACCACATGGGCGAATCCGAAGTCCTAAACTTGGCCCTGTCAAAGGACACCCCAACAACGGATGTTCTGGTCAGCCGCCTTGCATGAGATGTAACTAATTACTGAGAGAGGCAGAGCAGGTTGCAGTCACACCCGTGCCAGTAGGGGTAGTGGGAAAGGGAAATGAAATGAGTACACTACCATGGGTGGGAGGAAACGTGTACGCATATTCAGAAAAACACTGTATTAATGCAATTAAGGAGTAGTTATATCCTAGCTTGATAAGAAACCAATGCATTTAATAGAAATGCCTGGCAAACCCGTACCATTGTCATAAGGATAAAAGAAAATACCAGGAAAATATGTTTCAAAAACTTTTTGATGAATAAAAGTGTGCGTTGTGTTTTCCTTCTTTGATATTTGGAATGGGAATCTTACTATTTGATTCAAATTCCGCCATTGCTTTCTCTCTTCATTCCACCCAGTTTCAGAATTCAGCGGGCCAGAACTTCTACGTAAATGCAATGATCAATCTAGTGCTAAATCAAATAATGGGAGCATCGAAGGTAATACGCCACTGAACAACTATTGGATCTATTACACAACATTGTGTTTTCTTTCAAAGTAGTTGTATATTTTATTTTTTAAATAACGCCAATGTTGACCTTTTAGATTTTTTTGTTTAAACAGACAAATTTGAAGCAGGTGCAGAAGCCATTGTTCTATTTTCCCAAGTTATATTCTCTGTAGTTGTAAGCACTTACACTTTAGGGAGTCTATTTGAAAAACATATTGAGAAAACTTACCTTGCAACGGCTCTAATAAAGTCGAGAGATACCGTGCACTTATATTTGGCTCCATCGAGCTGATCGTCATGGCCAACGGAGGTTAAAAGTTGGAGTGTAACCAAAGAACTGATCTGAAAAGGGAAAGGATTGCGAATTAGCCTTAGGTCCTCTGAAATATGAAAGTGGTCGAATTCTTCTCACCAAGAGTGAATGAGACAAATGTGTGCTTGTGTTAAATAGCGATCAGGAATACATTTTGTGAAGATACATACATTCTAATGTAACGTGCATGCAAAAACTGATAAAATTCATTACTTTTGTTACTTTAAGCAGCCTGTGAAAACACAGTTTCCAGGGTGAGCCATAGTGGAAGCTCTCCTCCTAGAAAAATGTGCTCAGAGGCCACTGGAGGCTCCATAACTGCCAGCAAAAAGTTTATTTTGTACCTGCTATACCAGGTTTGGATTCTTCATAGCCTACAAAATGTCAAATTCTAATCTTGAATTCTTTGTTCTGTTCATATGGTAAAGAAGGGCCCTTGTAGGCCTCTCCTTGCCCCTTTTAGGTTTGAGGGAAGAAAATAATGTTGGTTAAATTAACACCCAAGAAAGATGAAATTGGAAATTACCATCAGCAAAAAGGAGGGCTTAAGAACAGTGCCATTGTCTTAAAGGACCACAGTAAATAGTGAAACTAATGACACCTGTAGCTCTGTGTTGAACTTGGCCCTTTTTGCAGGGTCACCCCAAAACGTTTTGCCTTCACCCTCCTGTTCTCTGAACTGGTTTTGGTGGGCTGTTAGGACTTTAGCACCTGTTAGCAGTGGTTAATTGTGCAAAGTGCTTGTGCTTTCTCCTTTAAACATGGTATAATTGGTTTACACCCAATTAGCACATATAATTTACTTGTAAGTCCATAGTAAAGTTGTGCTACATGCACTAAGGGACTGTAAATTAAATGCTACTAATGGGCCTGCAGCACTGATGGTGCCACCCACTTAAGTGACCTTTTAAACAGGTCTCAGGCCTGCTATAGCAGCCTGTGTGTGCAGTTTTAAACTGTCATTTCGGCCTGGCATAACAAATCTTTGCCAGACTTAACCCTTTCTTTTTAATACATATAAGTCACTCGCAGGGTAGGCCCTAAACAGCCTACAGGGCAGGGTACAGTGTATTTAAAATAAAGGACATGTACGTTTAGATTTTACATCTCCTGTTAGTGAAAAACTCAAATTTGTTTTTCACTACTAGAAGCCCTACCTCTCCTATACAATAACATTGGGTTGCCTGATTACATTTAATAAGTGATAACATTTGATTGGGAACAGGTGAACAATCCATGTCTGGAGCCTGAGAAATTGCAACTAAAATCTGACTTTACTATGATTTTTAAGTTATAAATTTGAAAATGTCACTTTTAGAAGGTCAGGTTTTTCCTGTCCTATTTGATGCCTGCAAGCTGACCCTAGGTCACATTATAGGGAGTAAATGACAGCTGGACTTTGTTTATTCCTCACAGACAGCCACACAATAGAGGATTTAGATGTGCCTGGATGGGCCATCAACTGGCAGGATGGGGGGTGGGGTTTGAGAGGAGCGGGGCACAGCCCCCCTTGAAACTGAATAGGCTGTGCCCTGTCTTCACACGGATTGTCACAACCGCATTATTCATGCAGCCAGCTAGGAGCCACAGTAAGGGAAGCAGGAAACTTTAAGGACTTCAAAAGGAATTCTCTAGAAACCTCTCCTACTTCGAAAGAAGGCACCACATATAAATAATGGACACTCAGACCCAAGTAGTCAGTACACATCTTGATCTGTGGATACTACAGAAGGAATGCTGAGCTGCTTTGTTGTTAGAAGGACTGCCACTCTGCTGCCTGCTTGCTGAGAAGGAAAACTGGACCTGCACTCTTTATCCTGGGCTGAAGTGACTTCAATGGTCAGCCAGCTGTTTTGAGCTACAGAGACAGGACAAGCTCCAGAGGCACCTTGTAACTGCCCAGCTGACCTGCTGTCTGGACTTGAAACCAGACCTGCCTGAGTCCTGCTGGAATGAGTTTCTGACCCCCAAGTGGTGAGTCTCAGGTGCTGGCCCCGTAGTGTCGCCTCAGATAAGCTCTTCTGAAGTTTTGGGCTGTTCACGAATAGGCCTGTACATGCCAAGATTTTGCTGCCCACCAAACGAAGTTCTGGTGAAGTCAACTCTTCACACCAGAGCAACCACTGATGCCTGGCAGCATGTGATCTGCCCCTTAGGCTACAACATCGACTTCTCGCGGTGAACGCCAATGAGTGGCTCAAGCCACAACCGTCCGAGACACCCAACAGGATCTTTGTACTACAGCAACGACTGTGTGACATCCAGTCTGCTCCCCCGTAGCCTGCTCCAAGAACTGAAGTCTTGGAGATGGGGGCTTTGAAGGTAACTTTCTAGATGACTAACCAGGCCCCTGCATCCCAACCTGTGCTCCATTGCAGTTGGCCAGAACTTCTGACTTTCACTCCATTTCGAACGACCAGATAGCCACAAGTGGGGCTTTGTGCTTTTAGATGCTTTAATTACCTGAAACATTTAAAACTGCATTTCTCAAATTCTGATTGGATTGGAGTTTTGTCATTTTGGTAAAAAATAGTTTATTACATTTCATTCTATTTTTCTAAACTGGTGTTGGATTTTCCCTGGCTGATGGTTTCACTTTAATACTTCTTGAAGTGCTGCATACATACTTTACACATTGCCTCTAAGTAAAGCCTGGCTGCTTTTTGTGCGAGCTATCACATGGTTGAGCGCAGGTTAATTTAGGGATTTGCTTGTATTTCACCCTGACAGGGATTGTGGTTTCTGCTTGAGAAGGGTTTCAGCCCCCTCAATCAGTAACCCAATTTCCAACACACTGTAATTTTTCTTGCTAAAGCCATGGCTACTAAAACATTTTCTTAAGTCATACATTTCTCAGATGGGGCCAGTGAGCAGCCACACAAGGAAGGACAGTACTAAGAAGAGGTCCAACAGAGAAACCACAGAGGACAGATGGAATATTGTTCTGCAGTTCTAAGAATCTAGCCTCCACTGAAGGATTGAATAAATAACCTTGAGCCAGGTGAAATTACACATGCAGGAGCTGCAGCAAAGTAATCTCCCACCGTGCCCATGCTCTGTCCAATCTCTGTGAGCAAAAAGGCAAACTGCTGCATATCTGCCATTGCAACATGAAGTGGATGCTGTGATTTAACACTACAGTATCTAGCATGGTCAGCCCACCTGCTGGACCTCACTTCCTTTGTGGAAGGCCTTATATCTTGGAGAACCTCCATGACTTCAGTTTGTAGTAAATACCCAGACAGGGCTAAGCTCATAAGTTCCAGGCTAATAGAATAAAGATTTTCAGACTATACAAAACTAGCCCTTAACGATGTGTAATAAGTTTTCTACATGAAGAAGCAATTACTATGCACAAATGAACTTTTCATGCATTAGGAGCGCCTGGTGCTGTCTGGCGCAATCAACATCACATTTAGCTTTGTGCTGTGCTAATTTTTACCAGGGCTTTCAGAATCAATTAAATCAGAGGTAAAGGATACAGCGGGATGAACTTCTCGGCCCTGAGACAGCAGGTTCCTCACAAAGTTGAGACACACCAGGTGATCTACTTACAAACTACCCCCATTGTCTACTGCCCACAGTAACATGCTCATAGCTTTTTAGCCATTATCTTGCATACCCGAGCTTTACCCGATTTATAACATAGTTGTCATTTAATACACCGACATGCTTTCCCTACACTTCTGGAAGAACTGTCTTTAAAGCCAATCAAACTGCCCTCAGATTAACCTTATGTAGGTGGAGAATTGGGGCCAGATGTATGAAAGCATTTTGCATTTGCAAACGGTGCGAATGCCCGTTTGCGAATGCAAAATGCCATTTCAGAATGTATGAAATACATTCTGAACGCAATTTTAAGGAATCGCTAAAATAGCGATTCCTTAAAATTGCGACCCTGTTTAGAGAGTCGCAAATTGCAACTCTCTAAATTAGAAATCGCAAATAAGGATTCCTTATTTGCTATTCCTTAGCACATGTATGAAGCAATTCCTAAATGCGATGTTGGCATTTAGGAATCGCCAATTACCACCAAGTTGAACTTGGTGGCAACCATGTACAAAATTTAAAAATGCATTTAAAATGCATTTTTTAAATTGTACATGTAAAGCACACATGCCCTTTTGGCATGTGTGCACCTTTCATGTCCCCCAAACATTTTCTGGGGTGCAGCAGAGGGGGCCTTAGGCCCCCAGCACCCTGGGGTTTTGCATTTCCTAAATTGCGATTTCTGATTCAGAAATCGCAATTTTGGAAATGCAAACAATACGCAGATATGGGCCCATAGGTGCGAATGGGGCCAGTATCACAATTTGCGATTCGGTAATAGCATCTGCGATTTTTAAGAAATCGCTATTACAGATTCGCAAATGTGATACATGATAATTTGCGAGTCGGAAATAGGGATTTCTTAAGGGTTAGGTTTGCAGTCAACCATAACAATGGTTCAACTGAAGACACATTCCATTGCAAGGGTCCCATCTGCAAGCAGGTGGTGAGGATATAGGACATCAAAATTATTCACAGAGATCAATACAATCTGTTGTACTCTGTTGTGGGGATGATATGCCGGCAGCAAATCTGAGTTGATGGCTGCTCCTTAACTGCAGTCGCTGCAATAATATCTGAAAAGACTTGTTTTAGTTGATGGAGAAACTTAACTTGTGGAAAAATGACTGGAGAGCAAAGCTGCTGCATAAGGTGACCTGGTAGGCTGACTTTTAGGAGGGAACTGCCCATAAAAAGGCTGAACCGGAGAGGCCTGAAAATGCAGATGAACCTTGAACACTTTTGTCATCTTTGAAAAAACTCTGGGCCGAAGACAAGAAAAGCGAAAAAAGTGCTCTCCTCCTCTTGCAGAACTGAAGAACCCCTGTAACAGTTTGTAATGGAAATGTGGTCATCCTCTCAAAATGTTGGAAAGGAAGACTAGAGGGTGCAATTGCGATTCTGCCGCATCAAGTGTCCAAAGCCTTTGATGTAGTCAGATAAAAGGAGGGAAAAGACGGAGACTGCAGTTGTCTTGCTCTAACCAAACTTCGTCCTCTGTAGAATAATTAAAACATTGTCCTTTTGTTGGTGCCATTGATAGGATAAAAAACACATTCAAAGGTTTAATGAAATGGTATAATCATCAGCTTTTTTTCAAATAGGTTATAAAAAGTATTGTATGATAAAAGGGGAAACGATGGTTCTAGGCATGTTAAATACAAATATCAGAGGGTTTTATCTCTCCCCTGTAGGACTGTCAAAATAAGGTACTCAGAGGGAGGGAAACTCACAAGCGATCAGAGTTAAAGAAACAACTGCCGTCATTCGTAGCGAAGCCTATAGTAAAGATCAACTTTAATAAATTTAGACTATTTTGTGTGAGCAACAGAATTCCTTTTCAAGATGGTAAGCCTTCGAGCAATGCCAGACACTAAATTGATTGGTATGCATATTGTGAGGAGTAAAAAAACATCATTAAAATGTGAGAAGCACGGTTTTATTATGAATATTTGCACCCAAGGCAGCAATCGGCAGAAATGTAGGCTAGACCACACTGAATATCTACTCTAAAGCACAGCCGGATACACTGTTAGAAGCTGCACAGGACCACCATGTGGTAAATGGGTTTTTTCAACCGGTCTAATGTAATACTCGACCAGTTGCTAAGTAGAGTAGTCAAAACTAATCAACACTATATCAGTTAGGTCGATATTATTTCCAACTGCCTTGATTTTAATTAATACAAGGCTACCTAACATGTAAGCAGCAAATATAGACTATGGATTACTCACTAAGGCCATTAATATCTGTATTTGATCTAATGGAGCTCCAAAAAGTAACAAAGAGGTTGAAATATAATGAAACGCATCTAGATTGTTGTGAAAAAGGCATCTCAAAAAATTAAAAATTTGCCTTTCCATGTTAGATGTGTCACTGTTCTTGCAATATAATTTAGTCGATACCGAACAGTTCCAAGGGTCCCCAATTGTGGAAAGTGAGTGCTCATCTGCAGCCATGGTTAAGATGAACTGATATAGGAAATATTTCTAGACCTCTGTGCCTGACTGCTGAATATATATGAAATCGTTTGAAGTGCCTGTCTGTCCTTGAATTCTTTGGCCAAATGTTGCTATGATTGGTCTCAGAAGAACAAAGTCACAAGGGGAAGGTTAGGTTTCAAAAGTTAATATTTTCCAAATATAAGAATAGAATGGATCTTTTATCGTGCATACGGGAAAAACTGCCGACTCAAATTACACTAAACTTGACAGGAAGGGGAGGAATTGCTCGACCTTCAATCTTTTTTGTAAACTGATGTAAATAGATTTGGTAATTTGAGCTTTTTGAAGACAGAACATGTCTGACAAGGATGAAATGGTCAATTTCAGTGCTATCTGTACATTCAGGTTTGAGAGCAGATTCAAGAATTATATTTTCAAACATGTACTTGAATCAGATAGGCTACAAACCTTTTAAAACTATAGTTTAAAGAACCGCACAGCACCTGACGGAAGATGAAAGACTGTGTCCTCCATTACATAATATTTGAACTGCCAAGCCAGATTTGGAAACCTCATGACAAAAAAAAAAAAAGAATTTAAGATGCTAAACTGGCCAAGTTGACCACAGCACAACACTGACTGGACACAGGACTGAAAGCAGGTTAAGTTGGAAATGTAAACAAACACAAATAATGGAATGAATGAGAAACCAATCAAACATTCACCCCCCTCCGCCCCAGTCACAGATCTTTGGACCCAGCCATATGCAAATCAGTTTTGACCCTGTTCCCCATGGGAACTGTCCAGCCCAAACTGCCAGGCCCTCCCTGGACTGGAAACAAGCATCTTGGGAACGGTTTCAGGGTATCACCCTGCATCAGCTAGGTTAGCTTGAAACCAGTGGCATAGTGAGCCCAGGACCGATGCCTCGACATACCCGGCACACTTAGGGCAAACAAACACAAATGATGGACAGAATGCAGAACCAATCAAACATTCACCCCCAGTCACAGAACTGGGCTTAAGCCATCAATTCTTTTGCACACCATGCCACCCCAGTTTGGACCCAGCCAAATGCAAATCAGTCTTGGCCCTGTTCCCATTGGGAACAGCCCAGCCCGAATTGTCAGGCCACGTCCTCCCTGGCCCGAAACAAGCATCCCGGGACCGGTTTTAGGATATCACCCTTCATCAGCCAGGCTAGCTTGAATGTGACATGGTTCCCGGGCTCATTATGCTGCTGGATTCAAGCTAGCCTGGCTGATGAAGGGTGATACCCTGAAAACAGTCCCAGGATGCTTGTTTCTGGTGGTGCATGCTTGCATATAAAGTGGGTTTTACAGACGTATGATAATGGGTGTGCTGGCTTATGATGTAGAGTGTGTGGGTCTATGATACTGATTGTGTGGACATGTGGGGGTCTTTGGTGGTGTATGATGAATGCTCTGTTAATGTGATGGGGGTGGGTTTGTGTAGGATGTTGGTTATAGGGACCTAGGAGTGTGTGTGTGTGGACTTGTTCTTTGTGCTGATGTACTGGTGTATCATGTTGGTTTTGTGGGCGTACGATGGTTGGTGTGCTGGCATATGATGAGCTGTATTAACATTAAGGGGGTTATTACAACTTTGGAGGAGGTGTTAATCCGTCCCAAAAGTGACAGTAAAGTGGCGGATATACCACCAGCCGTATTACGAGTCCATTATATCCTATGGAACTCGTAATACGGCTGTTGGTATATCCGTCACATTTGGGACGGATTAACACCTCCTCCAAAGTTGTAATAACCCCCTAAATGTCGATTGTGTTAGCGGATGATGGTAAATTGGCAAGAAAGAGTGGGAAGCGAGTCAGAGACCGGAAGAGAGACAGACACTGGAAGATAACAGAGACAACAATCAAGACTGTGGCGAAAAAGAGATGGTGAGAATGTACACTGGATAACTGGTTCACAGCACTACAATTCAAAAATCGTAAAAAACATCTGTTTAACTTTAACTGTGTGACAAATACTACGACTCAACAGAAAGAACTTAATGCATTAATCCATGAATTAACCTGCTCCTACCGCTGCTGCAAATAAAGCCCTACCTGCGGCGCACACAAACACAACACTCAGCCCATGGCTGGAACAAGCGACGGTGCCCGCATTTATTTAATTACTGTGCGCTCTATTAACGGGGAGACCAGCCGTTCTACAGTTTCTTTGTTCATATCCACAAGGGGGATGAGTAGGTTATTTATTTCCAAACAATAGGAGTTTGTTGGAAAGTGCTGTAGCTGTGGTGCGCAATCAGCAGCCGAAGTCCCTTTCTGTAAAAACAGTGGGCACCGACAGCCCGGGCTGATAAATGTTATTTCTTTTACAGAACCGGAGTGAATCAATTTGAAATTAAAAAGTATTTTTGTTTTTTTCATAAGCGCTGATCGTGGCTGTCCTATTTAGCATTCACTTGAATCTCTATAAACATTTCGCATTCGACCTGTCAGGTGTACGCTTTCTGCAAATGTATGATTACAAGAACAAGTTGAGGAATGATATCCACCCGGATCAACATGAGTCACTAGGTACAGTTAAATGCTAGTTAAAATATTCACGGGTGCTATCAGTGTAGCGAGAATTTCTACGAGCTGTACGACACTGAAGGGCAGGCCGAGGACATGTCACGGAAACCAGAGTCGGATCCTCTCACCACGGGCACTGGTGCACGTTTCCTTTTTCCTGTGACACTTCCCTCTCTTCCTGCGAGATATGGTGGGATAGAAAAGGTTACCACACGACTCCCTGTCCATGTCAACTCATCTGACCCATGAACCAACATACCTAAAAACAATGACCACTGAAAGAAAGGCTTGGCACTGGAGCACTGATGACGGCATGGAATTATCTGCTAACCTTAGAAAGGGGTGGAGTGGAATGCATTATGCTTTTTATCACATTCCCCTCCGATCTCGATGGAAGAACTGCTGCACTAGAGGGACTGAACAGCCCCCCAAAAAGCTACTCAATCTTTTATCAGACCACACGGAAGAGCTTTGGGTCTTGTAAGGAGTATGACATTCTACTGAAATGCTACAATACAACAGGTACAGCCAATGCCGAGGCTCTTTTGTCAGTTACCCAGCCTCGTGCAACACCACGTGGAGGAGCCATGGGGCAAATTTTCTTCCCATGTACCTCAATTCTGGACACCGCTGATAAGGAGGCATTAAAGCCTTTTGTTTTCCTGGAGTCGTCCCTACCAAATCCATTTTGACCCAGCAGCAAAGATGTATTTAAATGCTTCAGCCACTGCTGTACTCCAGAAGGCGGTTTTCTCAGGTAGAAACTGAAATCCCCCCTCAGCTAAACTGCGTTGGGAAGATGAATTTCCCCTCACCTGCACGGTCTATTGGTTTACCTGTCACAGATGAAGAACTTCTGTAGATACATGGTAGCTAACATTGCAGTTCTTGATGTAGGCTGCAAGGGGAGAAGCATTCAGATGCTTTATGCTTCCTATATGAAAAAGGAACCTTGGCAATACGCCTCAGCCAGTGAAGATCTGAGCTACAGTGACTCTGGAAGGTACATAAACTGTCTTTATAACCATTTTAAAGGTTTGGGGCTAAAGTTTCACCTATAAGCAATTGTTGGGTATGTGGATTGGATACATTCGCCTATCGTGGTGTGATATTTATTACCTGGGGAGTCGTTTGAAAGGAATGATCCGAGTTGTTGCTTCACAATGTTCCTCATCCCACAGAAATGGCCTGACAAGACACAGTGCCATTGTTTGCAATATGGAAGGCAAAACAGGCCTAGAAGAATTGAGGAAAAACTTGGAACTTCGAGTCTGGCACACAGGGATTCTTCAACAATATTAATTTTGAGAAAGTGGATTATAAATTGGGGTGGATAGTAGTCCACCACAAGGAATAATGTCACTATTCTTGTTTGGTCTAGTGACGGATTTAGTAATTTAAACCGGAGATCAACCCCTGGTAGCTATGGAACACAGCAGACAGGCGTAACTTAAAATGTGTAAAGCATAAGTACCAAAATAAATAGTCAAAAACACGATAAATATCCCACACTAATTTATAAAAACATATATTAAAATGAAACCAAAGTGATGAAAATCCAATAAGGGTTAACCACACCTTTGAATTTTTAATATTTGAATTAAAAAGTGTTAAGCCCCAACCACAGTCAACTGGTTGGGCTTCATCGGTACATAAAAGTGATTTGAGACTGATCGTGTTGGCGCACAGGTTGGATAAAGAAACCAGGTTCGCGTGGGGTGGGAAGCTGACTGACTGACTTAGTCTCTGAATCGGAAGCCATAAATTCTCAGCAAGGCAAGGCGAACGGCTGTGGTCAAGATGGGCTCCAGGAGGCCAGATAGTCATTAGATGAGGTCACAGTGAGTGAACCTGTTGAATTTTGGCAGGAAAACTCAAAGTGGGAGAAATCAAACTTTGTGCCCAAGGAAAGTTACTTGCCAGCGAGATACTTTTGGCCTCTTACACCAGTAAAGATTTTTACGCTCTGACTTACTCACTTTTTCAGAGCTCAGATTTTCCCAACAAGGCAAGGCTTAAAGCTGAAGCCAAACAGGGTTCCACACAGTGGGAGACATTTTGCGTGTCGTCTTGATGAAATGGATTTGCTGCTGCCAAAAAGCTCAGAGTAGGAGAAACCTGAATCTTTGGCCCAGCTGTAACGTATCTTCAGCAGAAAGACTTGGCAGGTTTGTCCTAGTCCTTGGGAGGTCTTTGTAGACAAAAGGTTTCTAAGTATCAGGTTTTGTTTAGGGTATTAGGAGTAGTACAGTTTGAGTCAACCAAGAGTCCCAGGATCTCAGGAACACACACCTGGTGGTCAAGACTCACTGCAGCAGAAGCTACCAGCAGGGTCCAGGGCTGGGCACGTTGGAACAGGTCAGAAGGGCTCTTCAGGAAAAAGTACTTTTAGCAGCAAGTCATGATCCTATAGCCTTACAGTAGGACAGCCAACTGACCCCTTTGAGTCCACTTCATTCTTTAGGGTACAGGTTGGAGCAGGTCCAGCCTTTCAGGTGCAATCTTTCTTCTCTCTTCCATGGGTCCAGTAAGAGGGCGCTCCATGTATACCTGGCACTAGCCTGTGGGTTGGGGTGACTCCTGGCACCTCTCTAACTATTAGGAAAACAGCTACCAGGGGCAATCCTACTCACTTTTGTGAAAGTTCCTGTGTGTCCTACTCCAAATGATTATGCAGTGCCCCTTTCCAACTAAATCTAGCACAGCAAAAGCTTACTTTGTCTGTGCGGAGCTCCTGCCCACCCAAGAGGTGTTGCCAGGGAAATGAGCAACTCTTCCTCTGTGGTCACTCAAAACAGGTTATGGGGGCAGCTACTCTCCCACTGGGATTGGCACATGGCTGACTAGAGGGACAAAGGAAGGGCAAGTCCTGGTCTTAGCTCCATCTGCCTGCTATGACAGGGTAGACCTGGACATTACCCAGATAGTCATTCTGTCAGAAAAACAGAAAAACCCCCCACATCCATGGCCTTTGTCTTAGCTCTGGGAGTATGGTCACACCTCAAAGGGGCTATTCAGGTCCTAGGTGACTTTTGGAAGCTCATGTAAATTGGCTTTTATGTGCTTTAGTCAGGTAAAAGGTGACTTTTCAAAATTAAATTTTATAAAATATCTATACAAATACAACTTTATTAGTGAATTGAGCTTGTAGCTATCTTAATTCCCAAAGAATAAAAACGTTGTAGTTGGTTCTTAGGTGTTGATAACATTATTAATTTTAATATTATATCTCACTGCTTTCCTATGGAACAGTTAATCCTGCTAGAGTGAAGATAGATTTTAGGGCCTCGTCACTGTATAGTCCACCTAGGGGTGGACCTCTTAATACTAAAAATGAGGGTTTAGGTTGTTCAAAAGGGGTTAATTTGACAAGTCGAAACTGCAGTTTTAAAGCTGCACAGATAGGCTACAGTGGTAAGCATGCAGCTATGGTTTGCACTACCATCTTAGTGGTGGCACAATGTGTTTTGCAGTTCACTAGTGACACTAAACTTACAGCCCATAACATTGCTATATTTTGAACCCACAACCTGGGAGTATGTCAATGGCCTTAGGCTAAATACCATACACATAGGAGGAATGAGGCAGGGATGCCCTCTGTCACCACTACTCTTTACACTAGCAATGGACCACCTGGCTTCTCAGCGTCTAGATAATCATATACAGCATGGACTTACCTTTATCGAGCTTTGCCTTTTAGTCCCCATGTAATCAGATGATGTATTACTATTCACCTGGGATTCGAAGATTAACTTACCCTCCCTTATTAGAGAAGTAATACGTTTCAGATGATTTTCTGGGTTTGTAATCAGTTGGGAAAAGACCGATCTACTCCCAATCACATGCCTAGGCAGAAAAGCAATATGGAATATCCAATACAGTGGGAGGAAGCCCCAGTAAGCTATTTAGATCCATACCTCTTATAAGGAGCTGCAGACTGTGGTCGGATTGAATTAATGACCAGCTATCAACAGACTTACACACCAGATAGAAGTAGTGACTAAGCTTACCTTATCGCTTGCCATTAGGGTAGGCTTCATAAAAATGATTGGATTACCAAAATCTTACACCCGTTTATGGACATCACAATCCTGCACACTCAAAACCTTTTCTCCACCCACATGGCATTACTGATCAAGTTGATCCAAGAGAATAGAACAGCACGAGTAAGGTGGCAGACAATGATGCTCCCATTCGAGTGTGGGGGCTATGTGGTCCCAGACCTTCAAATATATTACTTAGTGGTGCAAGGCCATTTTGCCAGGCACTGGTTCCATTCAGACATGCACCCCCTCTACCTAATCTCTGAGAAAGAGCAGGCTAGGGGCTCCACATTTTGTTGGTGCTCCTTAGGTGCCTCCCCAGGCCACAGATGAAAGTGATCAAAGTATACGTGACTAGCTGGGTCCAGATGGCACTGTGCCAGAAGGTTGGACTTTTTATACTTGCAAGCTATACGCATCACTCAGAACCCACTCATGACCAAGCATCCAGTGCAACAGACTTTGTAGAAGGTAGGCATTACTGAGATATGTTATTGATATACAGGTGGGCAATTCCTTACACAGGAGCAATTTCAGAGCCTGGGGGGACTTCACGACCTTGGACATGTTTGTGTGCCCCCACCTGAGACACAAATAAAGACCAAAAGCGGGGATTTTCAGCATAGCCTGTTGAATGTGTCCTACTGACTCGACGTACCTGTTTGCCAGACTCTACCAGACAGGTATCCAGACTGTACTTGTTGATTTCACAAAAGGGTGGAAAGCATTTGCACACTTTTGGACTTTTTTGCTTATGCAGGGTCATCCCCAATCTTTTTGCCTCCTATTTTGTCTGACCTGTTGCTGTTGGTTTTTTAGCTCTGAGCACTTTACCACTGCTAACCAGTGATAAAGTGCATATGTTCTCTGTGTAAATTGTAATGTTGATTGGTTTATCCATGATTGGCATATTGGATTTACTAGTAAGTCCCTAGTATGGTGCACTAGAGGTGCCAGGGCTTGTAAATCAAATGTTACTAGTGGGCCTGCAGCACTGGTTGTGCCACCTACACAAGTAACCCTGTAATCATGTCACTGCAGTGTGTGTGTGTGTATTTTTACACTGTAAATTCGACTTGGCAAGTGTACCCACTTGCCAGGCCTAAACCTTCCCTTTTCTTACATTTAAGGCACCCCTAAGGTAGGCCCTAGGTAGCCCCAAGGGCAGGGTGCAGTGTATGGATAAGGTAGGACATATAGTAACGCCGTCACGCCCTCACAGGATTTGTGCGAATCCCTCGCCACTTTCTTCCATCGCAAGATCAGCGACCTCCACGACAGCTTCGGACACCAGACCCAACCATACACCACTGAACCCGCTTCCCCGGACATCACCCTCAACAACTGGACCCACATCAACACGGAAGAAACCAAATCCATCATGAACTCTATCCACTCCGGCGCCCCTTCGGACCCCTGCCCGCACTTCATCTTTAACAAAGCCGACGACATCATCGCCCCGCACCTCCAGACCGTCATCAACTCTTCTTTTTCTTCTGCTACCTTCCCCGAATGCTGGAAGCACGCTGAAGTCAACGCCCTACTAAAGAAACCTACGGCTGACCCAAGCGACCTGAAAAACTTCCGCCCCATCTCTCTTCTACCTTTCCCAGCCAAGGTAATAGAAAAGACCGTCAACAAACAGCTGACCACCTTCCTGGAAGACAACAACCTGCTCGACCCTTCACAAACCGGATTCCGAACCAACCACAGCACGGAAACCGCCCTCATCTCAGTCACAGACGACATCAGAACCCTGATGGACAACGGTGAAACAGTCGCCCTCATTCTCCTCGACCTCTCGGCTGCCTTTGACACCATCTGTCACCGCACCCTAATCACCCGCCTACGCTCCACCGGGATCCAAGGCCAGGCCCTGGACTGGATCGCCTCCTTCCTCGCTAACCGCTCCCAAAGAGTTTACCTCCCTCCGTTTCGCTCAGAACCCACCAAGATCATCTGCGGCGTACCTCAAGGCTCATCGCTCAGCCCGACACTCTTCAATGTCTACATGAGCCCCCTCGCCGACATCGTACGCAAGCACGACATCATCATCACCTCCTACGCCGACGACACCCAACTTGTACTCTCCCTCACCAAGGACCCCGCCAGCGCCAAGACCAACCTACAAGAGGGTATGAAGGACGTCGCAGATTGGATGAGGCTCAGCCGCCTAAAGCTGAACTCTGAAAAAACGGAAGTCCTCATCCTCGGCAACACCCCGTCCGCCTGGGACGACTCCTGGTGGCCCACGGCCCTCGGCACCGCACCGACCCCCGCAGACCACGCCCGCAACCTCGGCTTCATCTTGGACCCTCTTCTCACCATGACCAAGCAAGTCAACGCCGTGTCCTCCGCCTGCTTCCTCACTCTCCGCATGCTCCGTAAGATCTTCCGCTGGATCCCCGCCGACACCAGAAAAACCGTGACCCACGCCCTCGTCACGAGCCGCCTGGACTACGGCAACACCCTCTACGCCGGGACCACAGCCAAACTCCAAAACCGCCTGCAACGCATCCAAAACGCCTCGGCCCGCCTCATCCTCGACGTACCCCGCAACAGCCACATCTCCGCACACCTGAGACACCTGCATTGGCTCCCAGTCAGCAAAAGGATCACCTTCCGTCTTCTCACCCACGCACACAAAGCCCTCCACAACAAGGGACCGGAATACCTCAACAGACGCCTCAGCTTCTACGTCCCCACCCGCCCCCTCCGCTCCGCTGGCCTCGCACTTGCTGCCGTCCCTCGCACCCGCCGCTCCACGGCGGGTGGGAGATCTTTCTCCTTCCTGGCGGCCAAGACCTGGAACTCCCTCCCCACCAGCCTCAGGACCACCCAGGACCACTCCGCTTTCCGGAGACTCCTAAAGACTTGGCTGTTCGAGCAGCGATAACCCCCCCTCTCCCCCCTAGCGCCTTGAGACCCGCACGGGTGAGTAGCGCGCTTTATAAATGTTAATGATTTGATTTGATTTTGAATGTGGTTTATATGTCCTGACAGTGAAATACTGCCAACTTCGTTTTTCACTGTTGCAAGGCCTGTCTCTCTCATAGGATAACATGGGGGCTACCTTTAAATATGATTAAAGTGTAGATTCCCCTAGAGAGTAGATGGACATGTGGAGTTTGGGGTCCCTGAACTCACAATTTAAAAATATATCTTTTAGTAAAGTTGATTTTGAGATTGTGCGTTTGAAAATGCCACTTTTAGAAAGTGAGCATTTTCTTGCTTAAACCATTCTGTTACTCTGCCGTGTTTGTGGATTCCCTGTCTGGGTCAGTTTGACAGTTGGGTTGTTTTTCACCTCCCACCAGACAGTGACACAAAGGGAGCTGGGGTGTAACCTGCATTTCCTGATTAGCCATCTCTGCTAGGAGGGAGGGGTGGAGTGGTCACTCTCATCTGAAAGGACTGTGCCTGCCTCTGACAATGCCAGCTCCAACCCCCTGGTGTGTGTCTGAAGCCTTGCCTGGGCAAGGCAGGATTTCACAAGTAGGTGCGAGTCCCCTTTGAAGAAAGGTGACTTCAAAGACTAAAATGGGTATAAGAAGGGCACCCAAATCTACAGACTTTAGAAACACTTCTGGAACCAAGAGGAACCTCTGCCTGGAGAAGAGCTTATAGCTGAGGAAGAAGTGCTGTCCTGCCTGTGACTGTGCTTTGTGGAGCTTTCCTGCAGTGCTGCTTCTGCCAGAGTAAGAGGGCAAAGACTGGACTTTGTGTGCCTTCCATCTTGTGAAGAAATATCCAAGGGCTTGAGTTAGAGCTTGCCTCCTGTTGTTTGAAGTCTCAGGGACAGCAAAGACTTCTCTCTGCCAGCACCTGGAGTCTCTGGAGAGACTCCTGCTCTGACAAGTGGTGCCCTACCCAGTTCCTGGGCCCTTGAAAGGAAAGCTGGTGGAAATCCAAGGAAATCGACTTCGGACGACTCCGGACCGACGCCGTTGCCGAATCCGGTAACGCCGCCTGCACCAGACGGCATGACCCTCGCTGGAACGTGACGCTCTTCGCAGGCCTGACGCCGCTGCAGCCTCGCTGAAGTCCGTGACTCCGTGGAAGTCACCACACCACGTCGTGACTGACGCCGCTTGAAGTGCACGGATTCAACGTTTCGCACAGACGCCACGATCCCCGACTTCGCGCATCGGCTTGTTTTCACTCTTCACCAAAGGTACTGTACTTGGGGGTCTATACGACTCCGTGTCCGGCGACGCTAGTGTTGGGAACGACTCCGTCACGCCGCCGTGTTAACATCTCATCGAAGCATTTTTGTTTCTAAGCGCTATTATTTTAGTTTGATCTTTAAAAATTCATAACTTGACTTGTGTATGTCGGAATTTTGTCGTTTTGGTCTTGTTTTGTTTAGATAAATGTTTCCTATTTTTCTAAACCGGTGTTGTGTCATTTTGTAGTGTTTTCATTAAGTTAATGTGTGTGTTGGTACAAATACTTTACACCTGGCACTCTGAAAGTTAAGCCTACTGCTCTGTCAAGCTACCAAGGGGGTAGGCAGGGGTTAGCTGAGGGTGATTCTCTTTTACACTGACTAGAGTGAGGGTCCTTGCTTGAACAGGGGGTAACCTGACTGTCAACCAAAGACCCCATTTCTAACACATACATTGTGTAGGAAGCTGATCTGGGAGCAGTACTGACGAACAAACAATGGATTTTAGTTGCACAAAAACCAAGCTATGAATTATCATTGTAAATTACTCCACTTCAGATTTCTTCATAGGGCATACTTCACACCAGAATGCCAGCATAGAAAAGACACAACACAATCACATACGTGGCCACCGAATCAGCAAGGAGTTGCCTGCACATGTCAAATAACTGTTTATATCGTTCAAGAAAATATAAAATAAAATTAAAAAAATTAAATAAAAAATAAAAACCTCACAGGACCTGGGTACACATTGTACTATATATTATCGGCTTCTAGTTAATTTGAATGTGCCAGTTAGGAATGTAGCCACTTTTGACCCGTCCCAGTGCACAACATAAAAAAACGAAAACAGCTGCATCAGTCCAAAAATTAAGGGCGATTCTGCAGAAAGAAGCATATTCCTACTTCAACCAAGCAAATTCCAATACCTATCACAAGTCTGAAATCTAACAGGAAGTCAGACACAGGATTGTTTCTAAAGATGCATAGAATAGTGAGGTTCCTTTTGCTTTAAGAAGTTCTTGATGTATCCTGACACAGAGATATGTCTATGATTTGCCTTGATCCCTGGATCAGTGGAAGAGGTCCTAAACAGTGTTGTGACAGCATTCACAAAATACAAGAACTTTATTTTGGCACTGGTAACAAGGCCTAGCTCAACATTTCTTCTTCCTATTTTTGGGAAATTTTGTCGGATTTCCTCCTAAGAAGCTCTGACCTTGTGCTCTACAACAAAATGTGGGCTAAAACCTCTTAACTCATACAAGAAAAGAACATTAGAATAAGGAACATGTAGTTGTTTGGTTGGATATCTACATTATTGTTAATAGTCAGTATATGCTTACTACACAAATGTTGAGTTTTTGTTTAGCTGAAGTGATAAACTTTTAGATGAAAGTTTTACATTTAATATCGTTTTTCAAATGCCCATTGTGATTTGTATTTGTTGTATTATAGAATCGGACACTGTAATGAAAAAAGTGGCAAAAACAAAGTAGGTCAGCTTAGTTATGGTTTATCCATACATATGCAGCCCCCGGGGGCATTGACAAATCTCACGATGATCAGCATATTGGCAGAGTGGAATTAATTTAGGGTACTAGGAATCAGATTGGGTAATATGTGGTTTGAATTTCTTGCTAGTACCTTCTGGTTAGCCTGTGCTCCAGTTTCAGAACACTAAGGAGCGTTTGGACTCAGACCTTACACGGGGGAAGACATATGTTCCATGTTAGCCCAGAGTTCAGTGGTTTTGCCATTAAAGGAGAACATACGTTATTCACATAGCTGTTGTGATATCACCACTTGAGGACTAGCTGAGGGGACTGGGATTACATCCTGATGGACATGAAAAAGTTATTTACAAGGAATCTAAGTTTGTCACTTCAAGTCTGGAAGCCCAACTTTTTCCTCTAATAGTAGCTGTTTTATTGACGTGTAAAAGTTGCAACAACTGACTTTTCAGAGAACCATTTGTTGGACGGTAGTGTGTTTTAATTCAATGTTGGTAAGAGAAGTAACCTCGTCTAGTGTGTCCTCACTCTGGAAGAGATGATTCAAAATGGGTTATCTGGAGGCCTAGGATCAACAAGAGCATAAATTATATCATTACTCTGCACAGGTTTAATGTTTATAATCCAGCATTATAGAATAATGGGAGTTTTGAGAACTGTTTTTGTTGAGTTCTTCCTGCCAAGTGAAAAGAATAATGGCATGGTCTGATTGAGACAGCGGTTCGCAACTAGAAACTCTAACGTTTAAGGCTTTTGAGAAAAGGTAAAGGCTACTTCAGTATCAAGCATGATGGAACTGGATCATGAGGCAATAACTCAAGTAGTCTACTGTTGCCCATAGTACTTTGTGCCCAAGTGCACATTGAGTCAAAAGGCAAAATGCTGACGCACCCTAGGAGGAAAGAGTGGTTTCATGGACTTTCATTATGCCACTTCCAAAAGACCAACCAGAAAGATTTAATATTTCTTTGGTGGGATGATAGATGGTTGGCAGAATAAGGGGCGATTCCACATTTAACGCATTCATTTTAGAATATTGCTGTCATTGCATGTAACTTCATTATGACAATTTACATGCTAAACGTTCTGTTTTGCTGCTATTCTAACAGTGATAGTCGAACTGGAAAAATATGTTACTGTCACTGGGGAGCACACAGCAAAAACGGTACGTCTTCCAGTGTCTTTTCTGTATAATACCTTGAACGACAGTTCAATAACACACGAGAACAGAGGTGGGCTTTAAAAAGCAGCACCATGAGCCAAGAATCGCAGGCTTCCAACCTGAAACGAGGCATATGAAACTAAATCTTCTTCCCAGTCCTTCCACCTCAACCCTTTCGTCAAACTCTACTTGAGCAGCAAGTATAAGTTCAAAAACTCAGATCTGTAAGCTGCTGTAATCATAACAAAACTCAACAAGCATTAGGTAGCCTTTCATGATTTCTAGTTGTAAGCTTGACCACGAAAGCCTGTCTTTCTGATTCCGCTTGTAAGTATTGCGATGTCAGCATGGGACAAGATTCGATGTACAAAAGAGAAGGATACTTTATTGCTTGGACAGCACACGACTGCTCCGATGGTCCATCCACTCTAGGCGTAACTGTCTACATCGGAACGTTGCACCAGAACGGTTGCAAGAATAATTCTAAATAGAACATCAAAACATAACACCATCTCCCCACCCACCAAGTGCAAGTTAATGTAACATTTGAGTAAGACAGTCTGCAGAATATGAGACCAAGTGTGAAATAAAATTAAAGAAAACACCCAAAGAATAAAACTGATCACTAATTAAAACTAGAAGAAATAATATATGTTAGTTCAACATGTAATCTTGCACATTTTTCGGAGGACTGGTCCTCCTTCTGCTGCTTTCCCTTTATTAGACAGTTGAGAAGGTGGAACCAGCACCATTCCCTTGAGAAATGTTAGCGAGATCTCCTGCGGGTCCTGTAACTAAATTGATGATGATCTTTCCAACTGACTCATTTCAGACTCTCCACAACCATTGCTGTGCACTAGAATATCCACAACGTGACTCCAAATCACTCCTCCGGCACTATTCAATCATGGCGTTATCACACTCTGCAGGCATCTCTTCACTAACCTCCTCATGTGACTTCTTAATCAATGACACATTTCCTTTGTTTCACCAACTTTCCATTTTCCACCAAAATGGTATGATAGGAAACTTTCACCACACGTGTAGCTGGGAAGTACTCTAAATCAGTCCAGGATGGCTCCAATGAAGGGAAGCTGCTGTTGGGGGGAACTTTGGCACTTGAACAGAGGAGCCAAACGATGTCAACAGGTAGGCTGTCATCTCTAGGGAGCTTACTACTGTTGGAGGCAAAACTGCCTTCAGTAGCTAGTTGTCAAGGTATGGGAAGACTGGTAAT
This sequence comes from Pleurodeles waltl, assembly GCF_031143425.1. Classification (NCBI taxonomy): domain Eukaryota; kingdom Metazoa; phylum Chordata; class Amphibia; order Caudata; family Salamandridae; genus Pleurodeles; species Pleurodeles waltl. The sequence continues at coordinate 888,380,671 of NC_090442.1, forward strand.
CCCAAACTCCGCAGATGAGTTGTGACCACCACCATCCACTTGGTAAACACCTGAGGTGCACTTGTAAGGCCAAATGGCTCCACAGAGAACCAAAAGTGCAAAAGAACCGCAGGTGTCTGTAGGACTTCTGGATGGGGAATGTGAAAAAAGGTATCACTTAAGTCCAACACTACCATACAGTCTCCTGGATAGAAAGCACAATGAAAGTGGGCTAGGGTGAGCATTTTGAGCTCGTCCTTCATGGGGGAAGTACTTCTTATGATGAAGGTCTAGGATGAGTTGAAGGGCGCCATTATTCTTCGGCATCAGGAAATAACAGGAATAACAACCAGTCCTGATCTCTGATGCCGGCACCCTCTCTACTGGCCAAAAGAGAGTGAACTTCTCCACGGAGTATGGACAAGAGGTCCTCATGTCTGGGGATATCTGTATTCCACAATCTGGAGCACCCATTGGTCGGATGTGAAACTCCTCCATCTGGGGCAGTGAAAGGAGACTCTACCTCTTATCGTCCACCACCAAGGACAAATCAAAGCAATTACACAGAGGTTGTGGGGGCAGGACAAGAGATTTGGGTAATATGTTGCTCCTGGGATCCTGGATGCTGCCAGCCTGCTCCCTGGCCTTTTTCTCAGCTTCTATCCAAAAAGAGCCTTGAGGCCTGTTACTGATGACACAGGTATTGCTCTGCTGATATCCCCTGCTGAAGCTTCGAAGGGGTGCTACTAGCCGAACTGCCGAACCAGCTGAGCTAGACCCAGAAAGCAGGCGTGGCCTTGATCTCTTTAAATCCCTCCAGGGCCAAGTCAACCTTCGCTCCAAACAGTTTTGGACCATAAAATGTCATGTCTATGAGGGACTGTTGCACATCTAATGAAAAGCCCATAAAGCAAATGAAGACATGGTGCTGAAGCACCACGGTGGTTCTTACTGCTCTACCCAGACATTCTGCCAAGTCCGGAACTGAGCAAGTTGTGTACTTTGCCACATTTAGACCATCCTAATTAGGCATTACTGGGTCAGTCTAATCTCTTCTGAGACAACACTCAAGACATCTGCCACCCTGTCTCACAATGTGCTGGGTACATATCCAGGAGACATTACGTGTTGACAGATATTAGGGAGAGACTTGTACTGTAGAAGACTCAACCCCTCATTACGAGTCTGGCGGTCGTCGACAGCAGGGTGGTTTTAATCGGCCAGAGCAAGGCAGGCGGAGACGGGGTGCCGGGGGCCTCTGCACTACCCATGTATTTAGCATGGGTAGTGCAGGGACCCTCATGGACAGCCAAATCGTGCTTTTCACAGCCCGAATTATGGGCAGTGAAAAGCGTGTTGGGTGCTGTGGCACTCGACGCACCGCAACATTGCCGCAGGCTCAGTTACAAGCCGGCGTCAATATTGTGGTGAGTTTTCTGCTGGGCCAGTGGGCTGAAACGCTGTTTCCGCCTGCTGGCCCAGCGGCCGTCAGGGCAGAAAACTCAAGTGGCGTTTTTCAGACCCAAAGATTTTGGCGGGCAGACTCCGCCGCCTGTCAAACTCTTAATAAGGGCCTCAGTTTGCAAATATTTCAATTTATTTGGATTCCCTGTCCGGTGTGATGTTAAAGAACAAATTGGGGTTCAGGCAAATGGAGGATGCCTATATCAACAAGATTTACAGGATGTGGTGCTTGAGCAGAAAGTAGGGCATTCCCAGGCAGGCCTATGCCATATACATAATTGTTGTTATCTTAGTGGTGGTATGATTCTGAATTGGAATGGGCATAATCTGGTGGTCCAGAGAGTAGGGACTGAGCTTCCAAATCTGCTAACCATATTGGGTTTGTATCGGACATCGGTAACGGCAATGATTTTTGGACCTGTGGCACCAGTCGTGGACAACATCAGATGTTTCACCGGAGTTGGAGCCAACAGCGCAGGGTTGGCCTGGCTGAAGCTCGAATGGGTGTGGTCAGTATCAAGCGTGGAAGCATCCATCATACCGTAGTCACAGTTGGAGGGAAAGTGATGGTCATCCTGTGAGCTAGGTTCGCCTTGTTCTCCCACCAAGCCAAGTTTGCCACAGTGCTGGGAGATCAAAAGGGAGTTCAAGAGGTCACCCCTGTACTGGAGCCATTACTTGCCAGAGCGCCATTACAGGACCCTCATGTGTCAACGTGCGCATGTGACTAGGCGTATACAGCAAGCTAGCAGACCTAGGAACTGCAAGACTCTCAGGACTGGTGCTCTCACGCTATTGGTGAAAAGATGGAATGATCTTGTGGATGTCTCAGATTCTCTGGGGGAAGAGGAAAGGCATGGAGAATGGTGGTGTCAAGTACAGGCGTTATGAACTGAACTTGTTGGGAGAGCCACATTTGAAAGTTGGACTTGCTGACTGAAAAGCATAGGTTGAACAGCAGAGATGTTACTCGCAGATGGCTTTACACTATCCCTGGCGAGCTGACTTTGAGGAGACAGTGGTCCAGCCAAACTTGAAATTGGTAGTGCATAGAACACACCACAAATTGCAGATACTTCCAATGTGACTGCTGGATAGGAATGTGGAAATACACATCCTGCAGGTCAAGTGAGACCATCCAGTCTTCAAGCTCCAAAGCCAGTTAGGGTCAGCATCTTGAACCTTTCCATTTTGAGGAAGAAGTTTAGGCTCCTGAGATCTAGAATTGGACACAAACCACCATCCTTCTTGGGCATTATGTAGTAACAAAAGTAACAACCCTGGCCCCACTCCAGTCACTACTTCCACCTTTCTTTTGATCAGGAGAGCTTGCACTTCTTGCTGCAGAATAGCCAAATGGTTGAGAGGCGGAGAGAAGTGGGCGGGAATATGGGGGGTGGAAGGACCGACTGGTCTGAGTACTTTCCTTCACGGCAGGAAGGAAACAGAACATCCTCTCTTCCACTGGCTCCACAAGGGCTTGGGGAACCAAACTAGGTCTGCTTTCATTGTGGTGGGGGAGGAAGAAGAGAAAGAGGATGGTTGTAAGATGGATACACATCCTTTACCTCTAGCGTGGCATCTGTAATGTTGGACGAGTTGATTCCGTTGCTGCTGCTGGAGTGTCAGTACATACTGTTGGACGAATGGCAGATCATTGTCCAAACCCATGGAAGCAGCACAATGAACCCAAAATATTTGGTCAGGGCAGAAGCTGAAGACCCAAAGACCTTTACAGTCCTTAAATCGCTCCAGTGCTGAGTTGGCCTTGTCTCTGAAAAGGCACATGACATTGAAGAGAAGGTCCACCAAGCTAGCCTCGATGTCAGATGAGAATTTGGACATACTGAGACAAGCATGGGGACATACAGTTAGAAAAGTGTCATACCTCTGGTTAGAGAATGCATAGTGTCAAAGCCAGACAATGTGTCTGTAGGCATTCTATCCACCTGCGACCAGTTTTGAAAATGCTCCTCCATGTCAGCTGGAACATGCAGAAGAATCATCTGGAACATGCCCCACAATGCTTGATTGTAACAAGCAAAAAGATAGATAGCATTTAGGGACTTCAAGACCATACTCCCTGCAGAAAACATCTTGCCCCGTGCCTCCAAACATTTTGGCTCTGTTAGAGATGGCTTTAGTGAAGGCTTCTTCCAACTAGGTGCCCTAACAAGAGGCCTAGATAACAAAAAACGGTGGATCACCAGGAGTGGAACGATAACGGCAGGCTACAAGCTGGTTAACCACTGGAGCAGAGGAAGGCTTCTCCCAAGCCACCATGATGGAATCCAGTAAGGCCTTGCTTAATGGAAGGAGTAGAGGATAGCATGAGAACCTCACTGATCACCAGTCTTCACCTCTGTTGTTGGCAACTGCAAGTCTAACACCTCTGCAACTTTAAGCATGACCTTATGTAGGGACATGACCTCTGGCGTGGGTGGTCCAGTGGAAAAGTCCTTAGTCTGCTCCTGTGATGTATTCAGATCACTGGCCGAAGATATGCCCTGGAACTCCAGGGGATCCTGAACCAGGTCACCACCAGTTAAATACTCCACAGGGTCAAAATCTGTCCCAAAAATCTCAGAGGCATACTCGGAAAGCCTCCTCTTCAAGTAGTCTTTGGGTCTCCCTGCGAGAGTGAATCTGAGTCACGATGTCTGGCAGCAGTACCAGTGGCATCACGTCTGGAGCTGGATTAGGTGATGGTAGACGTAGAGAGGGTTCCATAAATGGCATCAACTGCTGTGCTGAAAGAAGGAGAGCTGGGTAAAACAGAATGGAGCCGGCATCGGATCCAATGGGGTGGCTAGAAAGGTAAGTGTGGTGGTGGTGGGGAGGCAAGGGGAGCTGGGGACAGGCACTATTTTGCACTAGATGGCGCAGAGGGCTTCATAAATATGGAGTACATGCCATTTAGGAAGCATGCCGGAACAGATCCTGGAACAGGAAACTCAGGGAAGTTCGGGATCGGAGGTGGAATTAATGGCACCAAGGGCTAAGAGAAGGAAGGTCAAGCCGAAGCCATGTCCATAAGAGGAACATAGAGGATGCACTGGTGTCTACAATATCCGGCTCGGAGGATGGAGGACTTGTAGGAGACAGAGCGACGAGGAGACTTACATTTCCATCTCTCTTCTTCCTCTTATAATCAGTCTTCTTAACCAACGATGAAGAAGGGGAGCAGGAACCAGGCCGAGAGTGCTTTCAGGACTGGTGGTAGTCTTTCGCTCGAGCCATGAAGAGTTTTGGGCTCATGCTCCCTGAAGGCCTAGCGTTCCATGCTGAGGCATGAGGAATAAGTCTTTAATCACTGGTCTGAATTCAGGCACCAAAGCAGAAAACGTGAGATTCTGGAATGGGAATCTGTCCGTTGCAGTTCTCCAGATTAATTTGGCAAGAGACATTTTGGCATTGTGTTTTGTTAAATTTGTGAGGAAAATTTATTTTGGAGATTGGAGCACTGGTTCGGCATCGAAGACACAAAAAACGAGAACGGACGTTGATGTGCCAGGGTGGGAGCTTTATGGCCTTGGTGGCGTTGCCTTTTGTCACTTCTGGCGCTGAGACCAGTGCCTTCTGCCTGCAATCTCATTGCTTTAAAGATTCCAGATTCAGTCGGACACTTGGGGGTGGTTCTACAGGTAGGGAAACTGAAGATACATGTATCTATCAGAAATGCACACGGTTTTTAAAAATCAGTTTTGGAAGAGTATTTGTGTAGCAAATCTCTCTGCCTCTGACACTCCCATACCCCTTTCCCCCCCCCGAGAATAGTCAACTCCCCCTCATCTTATCCTCTTCACCCTGTAATTCTCTCTCATCCTATTCTCTGACCTAGTCTTTCTCCTTCACCCTGTTCCCCTCTCGTCCAGTCTTACTTTCTCTGTCTCATTCTTCTCTCCACACCGCTTCAAAGGATTGATCCAAACAAAAAATGTCAACATGAAGTACAAACACTACACAATCACAAGCGCAGCCTTGCACTGCAATTAAAGTTCTAAAGAGCAAATTACAGAATCGCCTTCATGAGCATGTGCCTGAAATGCAAAGGGCCACATGTTGCACTCACGTTCTACCATGACTAAATGATTATGGCATCAAACTTAGCATCTACATTTTCAGGTCTATGTTAACAAATTGCACAAAAAGACTCCGATGTTTTCTGACTTTTTATAACCAACAGTAGCCTTGTGTGCCTGCTTCAAGGGGAATTTGGATATGGCAGATTGTAAGCACCCCCTTTACATTCCGCTGATCTCACTGATAGTGTGATAATGTATTTTCTACTCCATCGTCTCTCCTCCCACACAGAGTGAGTGGAAGGGGAAATCAGAGCAGCATAGGACTACCTCGGGCAACATCTCAGCCTCTGACAATGGTGTAAGTTTAATACCTACCAGAACTGGAAGAGGACTTGTCATCCCACTCCTGCTGTTCTACTTGGATTTTAATTGGTGACTGGGTTTTTTTTCCCCCTTTTTTCTTTTTTTTTTTTTTTTTTTACACCCGCCCCTTGACATTCCTGTTTAGCAGACATAGTGTGCTACTGTGAGACATGCACAATATATTCTACTGTAGTTAATGAACTGCGCATGTCTGATGGGACGTTTCACACATGCCCAATCCAGTGAATGAGCTTCTGAGTGACATGCTTATTTTGTAGATGAATCATGATTAGAGTCAAAGTGAAAATCTTTATTCGGATTTATACAATCCATAAAAGAAATAAAAAAAAAAACACTACAAATTAATAAATTCTTACACTACAATACATTTCATCACAGAAAGTTGTGCAAATGGCAAATTCAGTTAGAGCCATTCCCTTTCAATTTTATAAATGGTTCGTACCATCATAAAGATCCTAGAATGAACTATTGTGCCAGTTGCACATGAAAGATCATAAAATCTAAATTATAAACCACATACAAAAAAGTTGCTAAAAACTGCTATATAAAATGATATATTTCATCTAAAAAAAATAATTTAAAAAAAGTGTGCAAAATAGCAATTTCAAAGTACATGCCTACATTGAGCCCTTAATTAGGCGATACTGTAGTCTGTTTTGAACAGGACAACAGGTAATACATACGTTAAAAACAATCACAAGATGTAAATAGGATGTTTACCACCAGTCACCCACGAAATTCCATGTTTCACGTTTTCATATACCAGGTTATACAGATGGTTCCCTCTGAGAGGTGGCACGCAAAATAAAGTGCATAGTAGAATGTTTTCATTTTACATCACAAGAGCACATACGAATACCATATGCCTCCTTTTTCGGGATAGCCATGATACGATGTAGGATACCTAGGTGCAGTCTTGTGAGGTAAAAGCCTTTTTTGTGGATCTGTTACCATCACAAGATAACCCTGCAACCCCAGCTGAACAGCCCTTCGAGGTACCAAGTTACAGTTGATTTGACCATTTCTCTGTTTTCTCTCTAAAGCTCTCTTATTAGCGGAAATTTATTTAATTTCTTTCTTGCTGTACTGTAAGATGCTTACCGTGGTCTCCATAGAAATATCATTATCAATCTGCTTGATTAGCCTGTTTACATGGACCAGCCACGGAATTGTATTAAACTGCTTGAATGCATTACACTCCGTAATTACATCTCTTATAAATTTCGTTCCCGCTTTACGCCAAATACTGTTCCAACAATTTATAGCACTCCAGTCTATGGCTCTCATTCCGACCCTGGCGGTTTTAAACCGCCAGGGTGGAGGGCAGAGGAAGCACCGCCAACAGGCTGGCGGTGCTTCCCGGGCCATTCTGACCGCGGCGGTAAAGCCGCGGTCAGAAAAGGGGAACCGGCCGGTTTTCCCCTGGCCCAGGCTTGCAGCGCCGCCATGGGGATTCCGACCCCCTTCCCGCCCGCCTGTTTCTGGCGGTTTACACCGCCAGGAAGAGGCTGGCGGGAACGGGTGTCGTGGGGCTCCTGGGGGCCCCTGCACTGCCCATGCCACGGGCAGTGCAGGGGCCCCCTAACAGGGCCCCACAAAGATTTTCACTGTCTGCTTAGCAGACAGTGAAAATCGCGACGGGTGTCACTACACCATTCGGAGCCGGCTTCCTCTTTGCAGGGGCTTTCCCGCTGGGCCGGCGGGCGATCTTTTGGAGATCGCCCGCCGGCCCAGCGGGAAAGTTGAAATGACCCCCGCGGTCATTTGACCGCGGTGCGGTCTTTGGGTGGTTTCCGCCCGGCGGGCGGTGCCCGCCGGAGTCGGAATGACCCCCTATGTTTTCTAAGTAGGGCATATTCAGCTCTCTATAGATGATAAAGGCTGGACCAGCAAGGAGCCCACGCAAGAAAGAATTTTCCTGAGCTTGTAAAATACTGTGGCCCATTAGTGCACAGAGAGGAGCCATTAAGTGACCAGAGAGATGCATTTACTCCTATACAGCTTCAACATATCCCGTATAGGTTGATCGCAAATTTTGTGTGTAAACCTGAACAGGGCCTTAATAGACCTGATAGACCAACTTCACCAGGTCTATGTGGGGTTTTCAGGAACAGCTCTGTGAGAATAATACACCTAAGTAGGAAAAGTTCGGAACTCCCTTTAATTTACGGTCCCTCACGAAATGAACTTTCTTCTTCCCCCTCCCTCTCCTATAGACTATTATAAAGGTCATCGACAAATTTAATTTAATATCTTTTGCTCCATAAATGCAACAAAGTCATTGATATGTTTTTGCAGACTGTTTGTGGTTCTAGATAACAGACCGCATGGTCAGCATATAGGAGCGCTGGGGTGGGGAGGGATCCTAGTTTTGGTGCATCAGCATCTAGATCTTGTATCATTTTATCAACCCCATTTATATAGACTGAGAAGATGATAGGGGCTAAGCTGAACCCTTGCCCTATGCTTCTGGTGACCCCAGAACACTCTACTCCATATCTAGCACACGGTGAGGCATACATCTGGGACAGGTGTGAACTATGTCCACAGGAGCACTCATCTCCATCAAGATCTTCCACAATTTAGTGTGATGTACCGAAGTAAAGGCACTACTTAACGCCACTGGCCTACGCCTGCACACCCTCCCTGATGTGGGTCACGACCAGTGGCTGACACCAGGAAGGGGCTTGAAAAATCCTCCAGTGCGTTGCTCCCCCGTCCCCCCACCCACTGAGATGCAGGCTGACATCACACTTCATTTTCCCCACTGGAGCAGCAGATAAGGCCGCTTTCTGCTCCAGTGGGGAAAACAGGCCAGCAAGGGCCTCCCCACCATTCGGGAAGGCCTCGTATGAAAGGGGGCCTCCCCAGGGGTTAAAAATTAATTTAAAATATATATTTTTTTAAATGTTAAAAATGAAAATGCCAGGGTCGCCGGTGAGCAGCGCCATTACCATACAGCTATCTATATATATCTATATCTATCTATATCTCTCTCTCTAGAGATAACTTTTGTCAATGCGTATTTGGTTTCCCTGGGGGCTGCGCTCGGCTGCCAGGGAAACCACACCCACATATAAAAGTTATATATATATATATATATATATATATATATATATATATATATATATATATATATATATGTTTGCCAACAGTTGTCTTGCAGCTGGCATCATCAAAGCAATGCATATACTCCAAACGACACGTTTCAACTGTAGCTTTTCAACAGCAATAAAAAAAAGTCAAGTTAACTCGTCATTATGTTTCTGCTAGAAAAGGATCTGACTTTTGTCTAGTGGCTACTGCAAAGATCAAATCTGTATTTTATGTGAATAGCTGAGTGGATTAGTAAAGCCAGTAATTACCTGCGCTATTATAGAAATAAAATGCATGTGTAAGGGGGGGCGCTATGGAGAGATGAAAGGCACTTTTGCTGGGTGGTATTGAGGGCATCCAAGGAGGAGGTCATGGGAGTGGGAGCACCAATAATGATTGTCGGACTGGGCGCCAGAGGCGCTTAAGACTGTGATGATTGGCATGTGACAAGGTGAAGTACTAGTGTGTCTTTTTTTTTTTTTTTTAGGGTTGTGCTGATTGAGGGAAGAAGCGAAGGTAAGGTGACCTTTACTGTTGCACGCATCACACACAAACCCACCAGCAATTTTGTGTCTGTCAACGTATGATAGTGTTTTAGAGCGACAGTTTAGCCAGTAGCAGAGATGGCATCTTGTTGGATGACTGCAGCTTAAGCCCTAACTCTGGTTATAGAGCACAGCTCTGATGTATGTATGTATTATGTATTAAGTATTTATAGAGCGCGTTCCGGCCCAAGGGCATCGAAGCGCTAACTGGGTGAGGCAGGGTGACTAGCCAAGAAACTCCCGAGCTTATTGAGGAAACAGCCAAGTCTTGACCAATTTCCTGAATGTTAGATAGTTATGTTCTTGCCGTATGTTCAATGGTAGAGAGTTCCAAATTTTTGCCGCCGCATTGGTAAATGCTCTGTCTCTCCACTTTACTTTCTTCGTGCGGGATGTTTGAATTTGATAGGCATAGGCCGAGCGCAGCAGTCGCTTCGGCCTGTGCCAATGCAGCTTTGTGGTTAGAGCCATAGGCCCAATCCAATGGACAGCCTTATGGGTGATGCAGAGAGCTTTAAAAGAGAGCCGCTGGAGTACCGGAAGCCAGTGTAAATCTTTAAGGCACTTCTTAACAGAGGCCCCGCGAGGCAAATTTAATAGTAGCCTAACAGCAGTATTCTGCATCAACTGCATTTTGTGCAAAGATTCTTTGTCCAGATTGAGTAAAAGCGCATTTCCTTAGTCCAATCTGGAAATGACTAAAGCCAAAATGACAGTGGTTCTACAGGTTTGAGGAATAAAAGGAAATATTTTTTTTAATTTCTTCAAAGTCCATAGACAGGTCTTCATTATCAGATTAACTTGAGGTTTAAATGACAATTGCTCATCAAATACTATTCCTAAATTTCTTGAGGTAGACCGTGGAACAGGAAGCGTCCCACATTCTTCAGGCCACCAGCTAGAGGACCAATGTATCCTTCCAATACCAAAACACAGAATCTCAGTTTTTTCACAGTTGAGTTTCAACCAGTTGGTCTTCATCCAGTGATTCACTGCTGTCATGCAGGCGTTGAAGCGGCAAGCCACTTCATCAAGATCTTTGTCAATAGGGATAATAATTTGAGTATCGTCTGCATATGAAGTAGGAATAAAGCCAAAAGAGCGGACCAGATCTGCCAGCGGAGCTACATACACGTTAAATAGTGTCGGGCTTAATGAGGAGCCCTGCGGAACCCCACACGGCAAGAGGTAGGCAGGGGATCTAAAGTCACCACTGCTAACTGTGGCCCACCTGTCAGATAGAAAAGATTCAATCAATTTCAGCGCCTGGTCTCTAATACCTGCCTGATATAAGCGGTCTAACAGGATGTGGGGAGCAATGGTGTCAAAAGCTGCCGACAGATCCAACAGCACCAGAAAAACTCCCTGCCCCTTATCCACCAGTCTGCGTATAGTGTCTGATGATACAATGAGAGCTGATTCAGTGCTATGGGACCTCCGAAAGCCATGTTGCGAGCTATCCAAACCCTTAGAGACAGACAGGAAATCAACCAATTCTTTATTAAGATGTTTTTCTAAAAGTTTGGCCACATAAGGAAGAAGGGCTATTGGGCGTAGGTTTGTCAAGTCATCGGATTTGCCAGCTACCTTCTTTTTTAACAGAATGATAGTGGTTTCCTTCCATTCCCTAGGGTATAAGCCCGTTACAAGCACTTCCTGAAAAATAGGGGCAAGCATAGAAACCACTAATTCTGGTGCTAATTGGAGGATAGCAGGGGGGCAAGGATCCATAGGGGAGCCAGATTTACCTTCCAGGAGCAGTTTACACAATACTTCATGAGAGGGCATCTTGAACTTTGAGAGTAAAAGTGGCTTGTCTGGCACCCCGTTAATTGTCACCCCTGGGTACAGGTGCATAGTTAGCCCGGAGAACAAATTAGCTGGTGTCTTATCCAACCTAAAGCTAGAGAAAATATCAAGAACTTTATATTCAAAAAATTTGGCTACTTTATTACAGAAGTCTTGAGAGTTTTCAACTTTAGGCATGCCTAAGGGAGTGGTAAGAGTATTAACGGTTCTGAACAACTCTCTAGAAGAGTTGGCTGCTTCACTAATTTTACGTGTAAAATAGTCCGATTTGGCTACCCGACAAGCTTCTTTATAACTATTTAGTGCGAGCTTAAGATCCACCCTCTCGGCTTCACACAGACTGAGTTTCCAGCGGCGTTCCTTCTGCCGGTATCTCCTCTGTAAAATTTTGAGGGCTTGAGAGTACCAAGGTTGATTGGGTTTTTTCCTGGTACCGGGAGCGAAAATCCTCGCCGGCGCTAGCGTGTCCATAGCTTGACTAATGCCCAGATTAAATCTAGCAAGTGGTGACAACATGGACGCCTTTGGATCATTCCAATTATGTATGAGAGTAACTTTCAATTGTTCTGCATCAATCTTTCTCCAGGCTCTTATCAGTTTTTTCTGGGGAATGGGTATTATAGGCTGCTGTCTAGCCAAGAATTTAAACATTAGGAGAGCATGATCCGTCCACTCTAACGGGGTCGTAGAAAGATACAGATCTTCCTCAGGGTGGGTGAAAATCCCATCTAGGGTATGGCCAGCTCTATGAGTGGCCATCCCATCCTTTAGGACCCAATCCAAAATCTCCAACAAATCACACGTATTATCAAAATGGATATTAAAATCTCCCAAAATGATAGCTTTAGGGGCCATAATTAAAGGTTCCAAGATAGAGGGCCATATCGAGAGGAACTTAGAAACGGGGCCGGGAGGCCGATAAATTAACAGGCCTTCTAGGATCAAGCATTTGTCAAGAAGTAATTTAAAGGTCATAGCTTCACAGACCTCTGGTAAGTGACTAGAACTATTCCAGGTGCATGTGAACTCGGACCTGCAAATAATGGCCAGGCCTCCGCCTCTGCCAGTATTCCTATCCACCCTATAAAAGGAGAAGCCGGTAGGGGCTGCCTCAATAAAATCAGGATCCGAATCCGGCCTTGCCCATGTTTCTGTAAGGAAGAGACAGTCTATGTTGAGAGAAAGAATCAGATCATTGATTTCAAATTTATGTTTAGGGAGGGATCTAACATTTATAAGAGCGAAAGAGCCCACCGCTCTACCGTCCCTTGCGATTCCACCCAGAGCATATTCACAATTATTCCCTCCTGCTCCCCAACTTCCCTGAGTTGCTTGCTTTCCCATCGAAGAAGGTGTAGATACCATCCAATTACACTGCGCACACCTCCAGGCGTAAGTAGTATCAGGGATCAGAGTGTGGATACACCGGGGGCCTGCCAGCATCTTGAGTTCTGCTGAAGTATAACTAATTTTTTCCAAGCAAAATGCAGGGTTCCTGGCCCTCTGGCCCGTCCTGGCGCGGACGGGCGCAGACGGGCTTGCCTTAGGCCGCGATTGAGCCGGCATTTAACCCCCCTTGGAGAGACAACAACCACTAGACCGCGAACCGCGGTTTTAGCCCCAAAAACGGAAGTGGGCTCTAACCGGCCCCACTTCCTGCACAGAAGAGATCGAGGCCTCAAAGGACCATAAATTAAAGAAATATCCATTTCTCAATCCCGAATTGTTCAGGGAAGGAAGGACGATGATTAGCCCAGCAGTTCAACTTAAAACACATTAAATAAGCCCCAATGTTAAAAGACAAACTTTATAAAAAGCCAACATACAATAATTCTCATTCCTATAAAACAAATAAATTAGTCAATACAAATTCAAATTCACAAAACACAATGCAGCGCGGCAAAATAGCGGACCCTTTTGGCTAAAAAAATGGGAAAATCGGCAGTGATCGCAAAAAATGCGCTCACCTCAGTCTGTAGGACCGTAGGATGTGATGTAGGATCCGAGACTTTGACATCAGATACTGAGACAGCATCTGAGGGATAGGACAATGTTGCAGACTCTGGGAGTGAATTTTCAGTCGTAGGAGTCTCATCCAATAACTCATCTTCTAGTGATTCTGAGGGAGGTGATAAGGACAGTCCTGTTGTCCCTACGCAAGCACAGTCTGTGCAGCAGGACAACAGCAAGAGCAGGTGCATGTGGCAGCAAGCACAGAGAGCGCACTCTCTTGGGTGCTCCCCAATTTAGTTCAGCTCCAAATTCCACCACCCAAATTATATTGTGGAGACATCAAAATTATCTATCATAAAACAACCTGGTTTTGTAAGACAGGCACCTGCGCTTTTGGTCCTGGGCTCGGCGGCCATATAGGGAAACCTACCAAACCCAGACATTTCTGGAAAGTAGACACCCGGGGAAGTCCACAGAGGTATGGCTTGTGTGAATTTCCCCAAAGTTTTCTTACCCAGAATACCCTGCAAAGGTGAAAAGTTAAATAAAAACTTTTTTCCCTTAAATTTTTGCCACAGGAATATGCTGGGATCCACAAAATTCCTACCACCCAGTGTCTCCCCACCTTTCCTGATAAAACCGCTACCCCACTTGAGTGCCTGTACATAGTGCCTGCGTCAGGAATGGATCACTTCAGGGTCAAGAGTTGCCCTCATGTAAGGACTAACATTGACTGTTGTGTGATCCCTTCCTGACACAGGCACTGGGCTTAGCCACACAAGTGAGGAACCACTTTTATCAGGAGACTGCTGGGTGGAAAAAAGTTTGTGGCTCCCCTCATTGCAGAACTTTCCACTGCCGAAATGTGCAGCAAGCATGTTTTTTTTTTTTAGAGGTTTGCAAAGGATTTGGAATGACAGAACCTGGTGAGAACCCCACAAATCACCTCATTCTGGATTCCCCTAGGTATCTACTTTCCATAAATTTATAGGTTTGGTAGGTTTCCCTAGGTGCCAGCTGAGCTAGAGGCTAAAAACCACAGTTAGGCACTTTGCAAAAAAACAAGTCAGTTTTCTTTGGGAAAACGTGATGTGTCCACGTTGTGTTTTGGGGCATTTCCTACTGCGGGCACTAGTCCTACCCACACAAGTGAGGTACCATTTTTTATCGGGAGACTTAAGGGAATGCTGGGTGGAAGGAAGTTTGTGGCTCCCCTCAGATTCCAGAACGTTGCAGCACTGAAATGTGAGAGATTTGTTTTTATAGCCCAATTTTGAGGTTTGCAAAGGATTCTGGGTGACAGAACCCAGTTAAAGCTCCACAAGGCACTCCATCCTGAAGTCCCCTAAGTGTCTACTTTCCATAAATGTATAGGTTTGGTAGGTTTCCCTAGGTGCTGGCTGAGCTACAGCCCAAAATCCACAGCTAGGCACTTTGCAAAAAAACTCAATTTTTTTTAATGGAAAAATGTGATGTGTTCATGTTGCGTTTTGGGGCATTTCCTGTCACGGGCACTAGGCCTATCCACACAAGTGAGGTACCATTTTTATCTGGAGACTTGGGGGAACACAGTTTGAAGAACAAGAGTTATTGCCAATTGTTTTTCTCTAAATATTTTCCTTCCAAATGTAAGGCAGTGGGTAAGAAAGAGGTCATATTGAGAAATGCCCTGTAATTCACATGCTAGCATGGGACCCCTCAAATTCAGAGAAGTGCAAATAAGCACTGTTTCTAAACTCTTGTGCAATTTTGGAAATACAAAGGTTTCACTGATACCTATTTTTCACTCTTTATATTTTACCAAATAAATTGCTGTATACTCGGTACACAATGAAAACCCGTTGCAAGTTGCAGCTCATTTACTGGCTCTGGGTACCTAGGGTTCTTGATGAACCTACAAGCCCTAGAAGAGTAATTAGAAGAGTCCAGCAGACGTAGAGGTATTTCTGCCATAGCTGGAAAAAGTTACAGAAGAAAACGTGGACAGAAATAGCTGTTTTTTCAACTTAAATTTTACTATTCTTTTTATTTCAGCTTTCTGTAGGAAAACTTCAAAGATCTACACAAATGATCCTTTGCTGAATTCAGAATTTTGTCTACCTTTTAGAAATGTTTAGCTGTCCGGGACCCAGCATTGGTTTCACCCCCATTTCTGTCACTAGCGGAAAGGAGGGTGAAAGCACACAACAACAAAAAAATAGTAAAAAGGGGGTATGTCCAGTAAAATCCCAAAACTGTTGAAAAATTTGGTTTTCTGCTTCAAGTCTGCGTGTTCCTGAAAGCTGGGAAGATGGTGATTTTAGCACCGAAAACCCTTTGTTGATGCCATTTGCAAGGAAAAAAACAGATGCTTTCTTCTGCAGCACTTTTTTTTTTTTTTTTTTTTGAAAACTGGGAAAAGTCACACATTTTAGCTGTATTTTGGCTAACTTCTTGATCTCCTACAGGGGAACCCACAAAGTCTGGGTACCTTTACAATCCTGAGAATGTTGGGAAAAAAGCACGCAAATTTGGCGTGGCTAGCTTATTTGCAGACGAGGTTATGGGGGCGTAAGCGCGAACTAGCCCAAACAACCAAAAAAGGGTTCACCACTACATTGCTCCATAGTTCCTAAATCAAATCAAATCAAATCATTAACATTTATAAAGCGCGCTACTCACCCGTGCGGGTCTCAAGGCGCTAGGGGGAAGGGGTTACTGCTGCTCGAAGAGCCAGGTCTTGAGGAGTCTCCGGAATATGGAATGGTCCTGGGTGGTCCGGAGGATGGTGGGGAGGGTGTTCCAAGTCTTGGCCGCCAGGTAGGAGAAGGACCTCCCACCTGCTGTGGAGCGGCGGATGCGGTGGACGGTGGCGAGAGCGAGGCTGGTGGAGCGGAGATGTCGGGTGGGGGCGTAGAAGCTGAGGCGGTGGTTGAGGTATTCTGGTCCCTTGTTGTGGAGGGCTTTGTGTGTGTGGGTGAGAAGTCGGAAGGTGATCCTTTTGCTGACGGGAAGCCAGTGCAGGTGTCTCAGGTGGGCGGAGATGTGGCTGTTGCGGGGTATGTCGAGAATGAGGTGGGCAGAGGCGTTTTGAATTCGTTGCAGACGTTTCTGGAGTTTTGCGGTGGTCCCAGCATAAAGGGTGTTGCCGTAGTCCAGGCGGCTAGTGACGAGGGCGTGGGTCACGGTCTTTCTGGTGTCGGCGGGGATCCAGCGGAAGATCTTACGGAGCATGCGGAGGGTGAGGATGCAGGAGGAGGACACGGCGTTGACTTGTTTGGTCATGGTGAGGAGAGGGTCCAAGATGAAGCCGAGGTTGCGAGCGTGGTCTGAGGGGGTCGGTGCGGTGCCAAGGGCCGTGGGCCACCAGGAGTCGTCCCAGGCGGTCGGGGTGTTGCCGAGGCTGAGGACTTCCATTTTGTCTGAGTTCAGTTTCAGACGGCTGAGTCTCATCCAATCTGCGACGTCCTTCATACCATCTTGCAGGTTGGTCTTTGCGCTGGTGGGGTCCTTGGTGAGGGAGAGTATAAGTTGAGTGTCGTCGGCGTAAGAGGTGATGATGATGCTGTGCTTGCGTACGATGTCGGCGAGGGGGCTCATGTGGACATTGAAGAGTGTCGGGCTGAGCGAGGAGCCTTGAGGGACGCCGCAGATGATCTCAGTGTGGTCTGAGCGAAAAGGTGGGAGGTAGACTCTTTGAGAGCCGTTGGAGAGAAAGGAGGCGATCCAGTCCAGGGCCTGGCCTTGGATCCCGGTGGAGCGGAGGCGGGTTATTAGGGTGCGGTGACAGACGGTGTTGAAGGCAGCCGAGAGGTCGAGGAGGATGAGGGCGACTGTTTCACCGTTGTCCATCAGGGTTCTGATGTCGTCTGTGACTGAGATGAGGGCGGTTTCAGTGCTGTGGTTGGCTCGGAATCCGGATTGTGAGGGGTCGAGAAGGTTGTCTTCAAGGAAGTTGGTAAGCTGCTTGTTGACGGTCTTCTCTATGACTTTGGCAGGGAAGGTGAGGAGCGAGATGGGGCGGAAGTTCTTCAGGTCGCTTGGGTCAGCCGTAGGTTGCTTCAGTAGGGCGTTGACTTCAGCGTGTTTCCAGCTTTCGGGGAAGGTAGCAGACGAAAACGAGGAGTTGATGATGGTCTGGAGGTGCGGGGTGATGATGTCGTCGGCTTTATTGAAGATGAAGTGTGGGCAGGAGTCCGAGGGGGCACCGGAGTGGATTGAGTTCATGGTGGTTTTGGTTTCTTCTGTGTTGATGTGGGTCCAGGCGTTGAGGGTGATGGCTGGGGGTGTGGGTTCAGTGTTGGTCGGCTGGGTCTGGTGTCCGAAGCTGTCGTGTAGGTCGGTAATCTTACGATGGAAGAAGGCGGCGAGGGAGTCGCACAGGTCTTGTGAGGGCGTGATGGCGTTGGCGCTGGGGTTGGAGAACTCTTTTACGATGCTGAAGAGTTCTCTGCTGTTGTGGCTGTTTTTGTCCAGTCTGTCTGTGAAGAAATTCCTTTTGGCTGCTCGGATCAGGTGGTGGTGTTCGCGGGTAGCGTTCTTGAGGGCGGTCATGTTGCCAGCGGAGTGGTCCTTACGCCAGGCTTTTCGAGGGCGCAACAGGTTTTCTTTGATTCCTTAAGGGTGTCAGAGAACCAGAGGTTTTTTTTTGGTGTTGGCCTGTCTTGGAAGGCATCTGAGGGGAGCGAGGTTGTCTGCGCAGTTGGTGATCCAGTTCGTGAGGCTGAGGGCTGCGTCGTTGGGGTCGGCGGTGAAGGTAGGTTGGTTGTCGATGAGCGTGGAGAAAAGCTGTTCTTCGGGGATTTTGTTCCACTGTCGACGAGGGATGGGTTGAGTGCGGAGGTGGCGGGTCTCGCGTCGGAAGGTGAAGTGGACACAACTGTGGTCGGTCCAGTGTAGAGCGGAGGCGTGGCTGAAGGAGACGTGTTTGCTGGCAGAGAAGATGGGGTCAATCGTGTGTCCGGCGATGTGGGTGGGGGTGTTCACCAGTTGCTTGAGGCCGAGGTTGGCGAGGTTGTCGAGCAGGGCGGTGGTGTTGGGGTCGTTGTTCTGTTCTAGATGGAAGTTGAGGTCGCCGAGGAGGATGTAGTCTGGCGAGGCGAGGGCGTGCGGGGAGATGAAGTCGGTGATGGAGTCGCTGAAGAGGGCGCGCGGTCCGGGGGGGGGGGGGGGGGCAGTAGATGAGGGATCCTCTGAGGGTGGTCCTGGGGTCAGTGCGGATCTGGAAGTGCAGGTGCTCGGCGGCGAGGGGGGTGTCTTCGGTGGAGGTGGTGAAGCTGATGGAGTCTTTGAAGACGATGGCGATTCCTCCTCCTACTTGGTTGGTGCGGTCTTTCCTGGAAATCTTGTAATCCTTCCTGGAGCCACACTAGGAACCAATTAACTCATGGTTTTCTGCCACCCAAGTAACTAATCTATTCAAAATTCTCCCCATTATCTTTGCAGAAGAGTCCGGGAGGGATATAGGACTATAACCTTTAGCGTCCTTCTGCACCCCTTTTTAATTATGGAGACAACAATAGAGTTGAACCAGGTATGAGGCATAATCCCCTGGCCCGTGTCATTGAAAACCTGCATTACTACTGGTGCCCACACATTTGTGGACAATATAAATGCATCCACTGGCACCCTGTAAGGACCGGGAGCTTGCTCAGGATTTGTTTTTCCAATAGTTACCACCTCCTCTGAACTGACAGCTTGTAGGGGGGTTAGCAACATATTATCATTACTATTCTAAGGGATAACTGACTGAACAGACTCTAAATTAAAAATGCTTTTATAGTGATCAAGCCAATCTGATGGTGAAACTACCACTTGAATTCTTTGGTCTGCATTATCTTTCAGGAACAGAGAGTTAATTATTTTCCAAAAAAGCACACTATCTTCTGTTTGTGCTGCCTGAGCCAAACTGGCCAAAGCCTGTTCTCTCACCTCTTTCTTACATTGGCATAGAGCCTGTTTATAGTTTAGCCTAAGTAATTGGATTATCCCTTGGGGACCATTTGAGGGCCTTTCTCAATTTATGGTTTGCTTGTGAACAATGATGGCCAAACCATTATGTACTCCCTTTCTTAGGTCTTATGTTAGACTTTTTTTTAAAGTGTCTGACATAGGAGAGGTAATCCTACAGAAGGTTGACACAACATCCCCTGGAGGGGCCTCTAATGCCGTACTTACTATAAAATCCTGTTTTCTTTTCACCACCTTCCCCAGGAGAGCTGATTCCTGAACTCTTGTCCATTTCAGACTAATCCCATTTCTCTTAGCAATATCAATATTAGCAGCCAGCTGGAGTGGTTCATAGTACTGGGTTGGTAATGACAAGGTTAGCATACGTGGCAGATAATCACTAGAACAGATAACATCTGCAACTAGCGTACTAAAAAAGTTGCCACCATTTACTGAAAGCATGATTATGGTCAATAAGTGAGCTACTCCTAGTTCCATGAAAAGTAAACAGGGGGGCCATACCACTCTCTCAGTAAATCTAAATTATATTTATAGAGTAGTTCATTTACACTGTCAATGTAGCTATTACGGGGGAAATGCGCCTGGTTGTTACATATTTGTATCAGTCAGCAGGAGCACCAGTTGGAAAAAAAGGAGAGTTGGTGGAGGTATTTACTACGATCACAGGAACTAGAGTTGAGACCAGGATAGTTAAGCTACCCTTGGCTCGCTCTTGGGGCGAAGGGATGGCTGGGGTAATAACTGAGAGGCAACCATTGATTGAAAACATTTCCGTGTACCACATCCCTTGAAAGCACAACAGTTCTGCGGTGCAAATAAAATGTCACCAGTTGTTATTGTCCAATTTGGTTTTCACTCCCGTTATGCTCAAAGGTCTATAAAATATCATCCTTGTGGGATACAGGGACCTTGCTATAGATTTATGACCAGTTATTCCATTTCTTCCACAATCCCCCTGTCGGTCAACGTCCCTCTCTATGTTATTCACCTGGCATCAGTCTTGGCCATAAAGATTTGAGAGGAGGGCAAACCTATTAGCGGTTGACACTGACTTGTTTATCCGAGGTTTACTCTGGTCGTATGTGGCCACTCACCCCTGGGAACTTTGAATATATAACAGGGGCCTATAAAAGTAGACAAGAGATAGCAGTACCAACGCTGCCAGGAGGGAAGGATTGTTGCTGTGACAATGTTGCGAAATAGGGAGTAAGATCTGCACCAAGGTAGGGTTTTGCAGATTTACTATTAGACAATCATTACCAGTTCTCCAACCACAGCCCACCAAATTGATTCTCCTTCTCATAATGATTTCATTGTACAGAAACGTGCTTTATATTTTCTTGTTAGCAAACCAATGAACCACATTCTTTTTTTTTTTTTTTTTTTTAACTGCCCCAACTTTCCTTTGTCCCTGGCTCTAGTTTGTGACACTTTTTAAGATGATGACGTAAGGGGTAGCACGGGGGTAAAATGCAGCATGTCTGGCTCTGGTGAGCATAGTTCTGCCCGCTTGTTACTCATATGTGGATCTTCTCCCCCACCCTCGCTAGGGTAGACAGATTGATATTATCTTCTCTCTTAGTAGGGCTAGTATTTTGGTGGCATACAGTACTATCAGCGCACAGGTCGACTACGTGCACCAATTGCCGTGGCAACCTATGGCCCACGACTTTTCCCTTAAGGGCACTTGACGCAACATTGCAATTTCACTCTGCTGCAGTAACGCTCTCTTTGATCGTATTAAGTTCCTGCAGGATATTAAATTCCTGCTTAGAATAGACATTTTTCAGTAACGCTGCAATAGTTTCATAGATGTACGAGTCCTCTTCCTTTTTTGAAACCTTAATATTTCCACAATTTGACGCACTTGCTCTGGGTACCCTGGAGTGTCTCGTAGCAAACGACCTAGGAGCCTTCTCAGGCTGCTTACTTTTTGGGTGGTGGTGGGTCCGGGTGTCAGAGTTCCGAAATTTCCTGATTTTGTGAATGTGTTAGAAACCATAGTCCTGTCAATAATAGGAGTTGTACCACTCAATGTTTCTAGAGCCAAGCTTCTAGATACACCAGCCACTTACATAGTCACCGCAAGCGCTCCCTGTATGTCCCATGCCACAGGAGGTGGAAGGGGGGAATGGGGTCAGCCTCTCCTCCTTGGGCTCACTGGGGATGATGGGACACCGAGTCCCAGGACAGTGACAGTCCACAGCAGCACTCCCTGTGCCTCCCCGATTTTGTCATTCAAGGAGAGCAATGTGGCATAAAAAGGTTGCAAAAATGCCATTGTTGGACCTTTTCTCAGGAGATGGATTGTCTTGATCAACTGAAAAGCTACTGATTAAAGAGTAAGTTATCCATGCCAATGAAAATCGGAAGATGGCCTCAACACTTAGGGCCACATGTATGAACACATTTTCCCATAGACATAGAATGGGTAAAAACCTTTAATACATCTGGCCCTAAGTGCACAGAGTGGGTGAGCTTTTTACAACATACTCTAACAAGAAGGTGTATTCATGCAGCACTGTCGCTGGCAGGCGTCTGTTGAGCTTCCAGTTGCACCGAATGCTCACAACATATGGTCAGGCATTGAGACAAAGAAGCCCATGTGGACAAGTTGCACCTGTAACCTGTCCACCTCTTTACAAGTGCATACAATATTATGGCAGTCTCTATATTCGTCCAGTTTGTGAAGGAGTAGCCAGTCTGCCAAACTCTTTCTGATTTTGCTTGCGGTTAAGCATAGGGAAATAATAGCATTTAGGTATGTTGTATGGGTTTCAAGTGTGCCTAGTTAAATAACATTTATGTTAGCCTGCAGATCAGTGCAGATGGACACCTGCAAGGCTTCCAGTGCTTCAGACATAGGTAGGCCTGGAGGTGTAATTCAGTAATTGACTTGCGGACAACTTAGCATTTGAACGGTCTGCAGGGTTAATTTTATTTTTGAAAACCTTGCCTAAGGCCCCAGGGCTACTAAAATACACATGTAAATTAGGTCAATTCGATGAGAAGGTTTACTCAAATGTTTATGATCAAAACTGAAGGGTGTAGGCGCAAAGGCAGGGGGTGGAGAAGAAGCATGCGAAACAAAATACTTTGGAAAAAAAATGACAAAATATCACCATGACCATACACTTCAGATCAAAACATAGAATGACAACGAGTTAGTAACACTGAACATACAGAGCCCTACGTGGTACCGGTGAAACAGACTAAAAGCTCGAGGAAATGACACATTGTGAAGGGTACATGGATTCTCTTGATACTATTACTGGAGGCCCAAGAAATGAACCGTGAGTGAAAGAAAATACTGGAAGAAGCAACCTGCATTTTGGAACCAAAGCAAGCCCCTGCCAGCAAGAACTCCATGTCTATGAGAGTCAGTGGCAATTCAAACTACTTAGCATTTCGTCCTGTTTTGCAAATTACACGAAAGACCAAGGAAGTAGTTCATAGTACCTGTTAGAAAGATGGTAGATGTTTGGCAATGCAGAGTGGCACTTATTTGTTTTATCTCCAATCCCTTCCAAATGAATTGGTTTTTTTCCAGTGTCTATACATTTATGCAGGCTGCTCTTAGTCATTGCCTTCGAATGTCTGGTCCTTTTAAACTTGTGTACTTTTGTACTGTACTATTCAATCTACATAATGTAATGCTGTCTTTTATGGCGTTTTTTCAATTAAAGCATTTAATAACAATTACATCTGGGGAAGGCATTGTGCCGTATCTGATTTTTGCATTAAATCACAGTTATGGACATTCTCACCTGGTTTTGGCTCTACAAAGTTCATATTATGGCGGCATACACCAAAATGGGTTGTTGGTTTAAGGGCACAGTTCAAATGGAATTTCTTTTCAAAGCACTCTGAGATTTGTTTTCTTTTGCAAATTTTGCAGATGCAGAAGATACATGTTTTAAAACATGTTTTTAAAGCCTACATTCTGTAGACCCGACTTTATATATTGTCAATTCCTACCTAATTTGCCTACTTGTACAGCTGTACTGAGTTTGGTTAAAAATGCTGTAAGAATCAGAAAAACTCCACAATTAGACCACGGAGCTCACTTTCAATTAACAATGTAAGATTCTTTCTTAATTTGTCCAGTTTTATATTGCGATTGCATGTTTTCAATGGGTGTATTTAGAGTGTGATAAAATACGTTTTATACATTTTTATTTATCATCTTTTACGGTTTCTTATGTAAACTGGATAAAAACTAATTGAATGACTGACAACTAGTTATAAAAAAAATTAAAAGCAGATGCCTGAGCAAGGGAAGAAGCATGGTGGTTGCAGGTGAGGGGGTCCTGGAGAATGCAAGGGAGAGTCCTTATTGGACAATGTCGAAGGTACAGTAGTTCAAGAATCTCTCTCCATCTGGACAGGAAACCCAATAACCTCTTGTCTCATAGAAGCATTGTGCACTTTGGAGTTTGGGTAGTAGGCACATTCAAGGAGTTCTATCGGTGGTCTGCCAGCACTTCTTAACTGGCCAAAAATAATGTAGAGGGTGGTGCAGGGTTATGTAGCAGGTAAATCCATTGGTACCGCACTTCCTAGAAATGCCAATGGAATTGAGGGTCTCGAGATTCCAAGCTAATGCGCCTAAGCACTGTACTACTGGAACCACTACACAAACTGTCTGCCTCCACTCTAAACAGCCACTTACCTTTGAATGGCATGTCTACGAACCGGGACAGGGTGTCTAATGGGGTCTGTGGTTTCCGACCAGTGCTGTGCTGTGCTTTAGTGCTGTTGCAAGTGGCTAAGTCCTACAACGTACTTGCGACAGCAAAAAGTACATAGGCAGAAGGCACTACTGTTAACTTTCTTACAAAAGTTGCTCCATTAAAGGAGACTTTGAACACGAAAGGCTCTATTCCCCAGTTCTGTTAACTTGAAGTTTGGGATTGAAAAAGTGAGCGAATTGGGAACCAGTGTTCTTGTAGCCATATGCTTCCTGGAGTGTTGAGTTTAAAGACTCGAAACCGGCTATAATGTTCTTTTTGCATTAGGCAGGCTGCCTTAAAACAAATCTGTTCTTCCCTAAGCCAACGAAGCTACTTACAGTAAGAGGAGTCCTGGTTAGATATTCTGACTGTGGTATTTGGATGTTTTGGGGCTTTGTGACTTTTTTAGAGGAAGATTTCAGTAAGCTAGGTTGCTGAAGTCAAGTTGGACTGATATGAAAGGAAGTCACTTTTACTTAGGATCCGGAGGCCTCCAGACGGCCCACACTCCCCCCGCCAGAAATACACAGAGCGACAAGTTTTTTATCATTGGAAGAGGTTACTTTATTTTTTGAAACATAATTCAAAACATCTCATAACTGAGCAAGCCCAAATTATTTTTAGCAAGTACATCAAAGGTTAATCATTTACGCACACATTTTTATTTACATGTTAACGGGAATTTCTTGTGACCATAAATCAAATCTGACAGGATCTGACAGGATCCCTTCCTGTCCTGAACCACCATTGTACCACACAGGTGACCCATGTCTCACCTGTATCCGTAGGAGGGGCGGTTACCTTGACTACACCGTACCTTGTCTTCAAGCTTCGGGTTCCTCCCCCCCCTCCAAACACCAATCAGCCTTGGGGTGTAATGGGGGGGCCAAAAGCTGGCGCCCCATGTTCCCCCCCAGCGATCTGAGCTCTCTTACCCCCTGATCTGGTCCGCTGGTTGGCTCAGAACTTCAGGATCCTAGCCCAGATGTCCTCCCGGGTGCCCAACCTTGGGGACCCCCTCCTGTTGTTTCTAGTCACATTTATATCTCAATTTCCCAAACCTCACTTCCAAAACTACTAAAAGGAAGGAGAGGGTGGGTGGGACAATCGCGGGCTCCCGCACAGGGCCGGCCGCCGCAACACAGGTAAAGAAGGACTAGCCTTCTTGGGGGGGCTCTTAAATAGCCCCCCCACCGGTTTTCGGTGGCCGGTTCCGGACCAACAGCCAATGACGGCCCCACGACATGCCCCCTGCTGCACTTCTACCACAACGCCTCGCGAGGGCGGAAGCCCGGCTGTCACCGTGCACCCCTGGCTAGGTCTACATAGACCCCAAAAAAAGGGGGGGGGGGGAGGGGAGGGAGTACACCTAGGGCCTCGGAGGCCCCGACCCCTAACGGGCCGCGCCCCCCCACTTCGGTGGGGGCGCTTTTCCCTAATGTAAAAAATTTTAAAAAGGGAGGAATGGGAAGTTTTTCTTTAAAGTCCTCAAATGAACGACAAGATTTTGTAGTTAATGAGATGTACGAGTCTAGGGAAAGATTTGAATCTAGGATGAAACCCAAGTTCTGCACTTTCTTAACTTGGCTGCGTAGTGATCTTTGGGAAACAAATGAGCTTGCCTTGAGTAAGCAGCAATATTGAGTGAGCCTCTAATCACACGTTGGCATCATAGAACCAATGCTGAAATTTATACTACTCAGTTGGTTAATTTTTGGTTTGGGCTCAGCATTAGTCTGAAATGTACTTCCTCTGAGAAAGCAATTGGCCATTTTAATGCCTCGAACCATGCCAGTGGATCACAGGTGCTCATAGTGTTCAGCCTACCACTTAGGCTTAGTTTTGAAGATCCTAGTCTATCACTCCCTATTTGAGGAATTCGCCCACGAGGGTGTTCTAGGAACTGTCTAGTGGCAAGGTCAGTCATACCGAAAAGTGTGTGGGGGCTCCATGTCACATGGCACAAAAGTGTTGGAAGCCATCAAATCAACACTCTTTTGTACACACTTCATAACCAATTTCATAATGTTATTGGACTACTCTTTAGTTACAATGAGAGGGTCTGAACTGTAAGCTCGCTAAGGTACGCAGAATGAAATTGTGTGTCAGGAGGTGTAAGCCAAAGCTCACAGAGTGCTCTTCAATTGAAGGCAGGTGCTTTTCTGTTGTCGGCACATGCAAAATGAGATTTCTCTTAATGGTTGTCACCACTGAAGCAATACTAAAAGGTCAAATGATCGCCAAAACTAGTTTCAAATAAAATCATCTCAAAGAGATTTGTTTTGCTCTCCATGTGAGAAGGAGGTGGGTTGAATTATTCTGCAACATTTCAAACCAATAACTAAGATTTATTTTTCTGAATGAAAGTCAGGAAGCAATTGAAGAACAACTTACTTATCTTTGGTAATGATTTATCTGGTAGAGACCATCTACTACAAGTTCCTCACCTTAAAATATTCTTAGAATATTCTCTAGGCATCAGACTAGGTCCTGATTTTTTTTTTTAGCAGTTCCCCTGTGCACCGGTAAGTGGCATTGATAGCTCTGTGTGGCATCATCTACACCAGAAGTGTCATGTTCAGTGCCTACATAGGCATCACCCCAGTGCACTGACCTCAGTAAGCCTCAGTGCTTCTGTTGCAGAAAACATACTCCTGAACTAAGGTGAAATGACCAGCATGCCAAAATGAGGCCCTGGAAGATCTCTAATGTGAGATGTACAGTTCGCAGAATGGGGAAGATGGGATGGTCATTAAGCAATCTGTGGCTAGATAGAGTCTCTACCAGAAACAGTATTACTGAAGGTAAGTAACTTGCTCATCTGACGGAGATGTCTTGCCTCAGATTCCTTGCCTCAGAATAGATACCAACGCAATCTGTCTCCGGAGGTGGGTCTGCAAATCTGTTAGACCAAAAAGTCCTGAATGGGCAAAATGCCCATCACATCAAACTGGACAGTCCAGGCAGTCATTTGTGCAGCAATGCCCCTATGTATCCATATGACAGTTGTCCAGGATAGACATTCCTTTAGCTAGCACAGTGGTCACAGCTTTACCTCTGGAGGAAGGATCTCTCAAGCCCTCAAGGGTTTGTTTCTTGGCCATTGAGAAGCAGATTTTTAGACAGAGGACAACCCACCTGGAGATGGCTTATTTGTGGAATGCCTTTCCTTTCGTCGCACCCACAAATCCAATAAAGAAGTGATCATCCACCAGGCTGTCTTTGGTACAATCAATGTAGAACACTTTTTGGATTCAGGCGGTGGAGTGTCTCCTGTTCTTTGGTAGGATGAAGGGGAGGCAAATAAAGTAGGCAGTATGATGTTTTGCCCAATGTGAAAAGGTGTGACCACCTTGGGGGGAGAGGGGGAGACAGAGAAAGAGGGGGGGGTGGGGGGGGAAGAGAGAAAGAGAGAGAGAGAGAGAGAGAGAGAGAGAGAGAGAGAGAGAGAGAGAGAGAGAGAGAGAGAGAGAGAGAGAGAGAGAGAGGGGGGAGGGAGAAAAAGAGAGAGTGGGGGAGAGAGAGAGAGAGAGCGAGAGAGTGCAGAAAGCGCTTGCAATTCACTAACCTTCCTGGCAGATGTTATAGCCACAAGAAAGACTGTTTTCATGATAAGAAGTCTCAGAGGACAGCTGTGCACTGGCTTAAATGCTGAGCACATTAAGAAAGTGAGAACTAAATTAAAATATCTTTTGAGTGTAATGAAATGTGTATGCCGAAACGGGTGATTTCAACAGGAAGGGTTGATTTGGCAACTGCAAGAAAGCCAGAGATGGTGGAAAGGTACCCTTTAACTTTGCCCAAAATAAAGGCCTTGCAGGCCAAGGGAGAAGTCAAACAAAAGGAGACCAGATAAGGGGACAGACAGAGGATCAATGCATTTGGCAGCACACCAAGCCATAAATCCGTCCAATCTGCACTCATATAGCACTTTTGAGGAGGAACCCCTGGCTGCAGGAATAACATCACACAATTTGGGAGGAAGATCAAATACTTTCAAATGCCAATGCTAAGTCTCCATGCATGTGTACAGAGTGTGCAGGCTTGGGTACAGTACCCTGCCCTGTGGCAGGCTACAGAAGATTCTCCCAAATAGGCAGACTGATCAGAGGACAGATCCTCATGCTCAGGGTTCGGCCTACGAGCCTCTCCTTGCTTGATCTGACAAAGATGACTTGAGCTCAGTTGTTCCAGATCTTCTTAAGAACTCTGACCAGGAGTGGTATCAGCAAAAAGGCGTACAGGAGTCCTGAGCTTCACATGAGACGAAAAGATTATGAGTGAGAGACTCCAGCACACAGAAGTGCTGACACTGCACATTTTCGGTGATGTCGAACAGATCTAGCCCAAGGTTCTTTCCCATCTCTGAAGATACCTTGCACCACCTCTGCCATTTGTGATCTGTGAGACATCAACGGCTGAGTTCAGAAAGCCCGCCAGATTTTGAACCACGATGAAAAGTCTGACATTCCGGCCTTGTTGCAATACCACATGACAATGGTGTTGCCCATGAACACCTGGCCCGCCTTCCCGTGATATAAGGAAAGGCTTTCAATGGCAGGCAAATCGCTCTCAGTTCCAACAGGCTGATGTAGAGCAGAGACTCTGCCTCCAGCAAGGACCTCTGATCTTCACATCTCCCAGATGGCCATCCCATATCGGAAGTGACTTACCTGGCCCTAATGTGAGCTCTGACTTGGGAATGGGAGGAATCTGCCACTGACCCAAATGCAGTCTGTGAGCCACCAATGTAGCTCTTCTAAAAGGCCCCTCTGATATGTAGATCAGGTTGGAAGGATTCCCCTCATACCAAGCCCACTGCAACCTTAGATTCCACTGCATACATATGCCAATGGGCATGTTTTACCAGCAAGATGCAGGTGGCCATGAGACCCAGCAACCTCTGAGTCAGTCCCACCAAAATCCAGGATAGAAGCTGAAACATCAGAACCATAGCCTGAATGTCCTAAACTTGCTGTTCCGGAACAAGTTTTGAAACTGCGCTGTTTTTCAGAACAGCTGAGATGGAAGTGAGTGTCTGAGAGCCAGGTGTGACTTCAGCATGTTGATAGTTAACACCAGCGAATGCAAGAGATCTTCCATCATCTGGGGGTGTGAGATTAGTGCTTGGGGGCGAGCTTGCCTTCAACACCCAGTCAAGGTAGAGGAAGGCTGGAACCCCTAACCTCCACAAATGTGCTGCAACCAGCACCATCACCTTGGTGAACTCTGGAGGGACACTGATAAGGCCAAAGGGGAGAACAGCCACCTGATAATGCCCTAGGCCTACCATGAACCGCAGGTAACGCCCGTGGGCAAGCAGGATTGGGATATGGAAGTAAGCATCCTGCAAGTTCAGCGTTACCATTCAGTCTCCAAGGCAGACAGAACAGACAGTGGCCTCCATCTTTTTCGGTACAAAAAAGTAGCAGGAATAGCAACCACAACCTACTTCCGTTGCAGACTCCCTCTCAATGGCTCCTTTGGCCAGAGGAGTCAGCACTTCCTGTCGCAAGAGCAAAAGGTGGTTCTTCATCAGCCAGGGAAGGATGGCAAAGGTGGCGGAGTTTGCTGAAAGTTAGGGCATTGCTCAATGGACAATCTGAAGCTCCCATTTGTCTGAAGTAATAATCTGCCATTGGGGCAGGTGCTGCCTAATACTATCACCAACTGGATGCTTGAGATGGCGTGAGGGCATATTAAAGAGGCTTTGGGCTGTAAGTGCTGAGAGAGGTGGAGTGGATTGGGTAGACCTGTAATGGGAGGTGGAGTGGATTGGGTGGCCTTGAATCTGATGAGGCCTGTAGTTACTGCACCTGCAGCAGAGGGAGTTGGAGTGGATTGGGTAGACCTGAATCAAGAGATGGAGTGGATTTGGTGGCCTGTGGGAACTTCATCTGCTGCCACGAGAGGCAGATGGATGAAGTCAAATTGTTTGAAGTTCAACTCTGGGAAAACTAAGTCATTTCTCCTCGGCTCAGGTACTTCATTTTGGTCACCAAGCTGGTGGCCTCAGGAACTTGAGGCACCACCCTCGCCAGTCAGGAAAGTGAAGAACCTGGGAATTGTCTTTGACAAACTCAATTTTGAAGGTCAGGTTAAAGCCCTTGCGTCATCAGTTGTCTTCACTTTAAAAATAATCAGGAATGTCTGCCCCTTCATACCAACAGACCTTCAGAAATTGGGATTTAGCAAAATGGATTATAGGAATGCCCTATTTATGGGCATTCAGAAATGACTTCTTCATGAACTTCAGATGCTTCAGAATGCATCAGCCCGACTTTTGTCAGGAATCCCAAAATAGCAGTCTGTGTCTCAAGCCCTGATTAAGTTACACTGGCTTCCAGTGATAAAGAGGATGAAGCTTAAGGCCCTTTGTACAGCCTCTAAGCCCCTCCACAACATCAGCCCAGGCTATCTCCAGGACAGATTCATTTGGTATGCTCCATCCAGAAAATGTAGATCTGAGGACCAAACTAACATCTTGGGGGGCAGAAGCTTCCTGCTGAGGTTGGCAAAGCTATGGAACTCCCTCCTCATGGCCATAAAGAACAGCTCAGACCTTCTGTCCTTTTAAGACCTGGCTCTTTAATCACTGAGTAGCATTGTTCTACGGTTCCCACCCAGGTCAGCAGCAGTGCCAAGACACCGCCAGGCATTCCAGCGCTATTTAAAATTTAAAATTAAAATCAAAATCAAGGCTCGCAGAAGAAACAATTCTGTTGCCAAAGGTATCCAGCCTGCTCTGGTGTGGTAAGGAACAGGCAGGGATTGATTTTGGAGGTCGAAGCCTGGACCACCAGGATCTCTGGGGTGGGATGCTGGTTGATGAAGGTAAGGACCACGGAACCAGAGCAATGGCGGAGGTAGATAGTCCTGTGTACAGGGGTGCTTGACCAGGGCTTCGCCCACGATGGGCCCCAATCAGGACATGAATGAGGGCTTCATTGAAGCGGGAGTAAGGGTTCTGAGGAGGATGAAGCACCTCCGTCAAGACATTGATCTCGCCCTCAAATTTAGGCAGCTGAAGGACCAGGACCTCAGCTGCTCTCTGGACCACCATTGCAAAGGAAGCCACTTCCTCCATAACCACTGTGGGAAGAGAGAGAAGGCCAGAGTCTGGTGAGGTGTCCAAACCACAGGCATCAGCCAAGTCCTCATACCAGGTCTCAGCAGCCATGGCCTCTGCTAGGGGATACGAATAGCCATAGGGATCATCATACCCCTTCCATCCATGTTCCTCAGAGGAAATAAGGCCCCATCTCCAAAATACGCCAGGCCGAGATTTGGTCCAGCTTCATATCAGAGGCAGGAATCACGATGGGGTGGGAGGCGATGGTAACAGCACCAGTGGAACAGTCCCCAGAGGAGGTCACAAATTTGCAACCGGACCCATCCAGATCCCCTAACAGATCCTGAGGACCTGACTGGAGCAGAGTGTGGACCTACCAGCCGGGTCCCAGTTGGAGTACCTCCCGAACCCCTGAGGCCCAAAAGTGCCCCAGGGGGGTTTGGCCTTCAAAAATGATGCTCCCAACATCCTAAATCTCTGTTTGGTGAGGGTCATTCTACCTCTGGGAAACTCAGGGAATCGCTGAGCGGACCCAGGGTCATGCATGGGCTTCCACAGGGATGACCTGTGAGCAGGCCATGGAATTGTGGCATTGTTCCAACACCTCATCCGTTGTTCTTGCGAGATTCACCTGAGGAAGTCCAACCTCGCAATAACTGGCATGAGCGACGCAGTGCAGTCCGGGGACATCCCTTGCTAATTGGAGCAGTGCGGAGTCATGTGGCGAGCAGCCAGAAGCTTCATGGCCACTTGTGTGTGGCTTTTGGATTCACAGTCCTGTAATTTGGGCAGGACTTAAAGTCCTGGTCCCTCTCCAGGTGACACAAAGTGGGGGGTAATTTGCCAGTGAAAGGTACCACAAGGCTCCACATCAGTTATTTATTCGTAGACATACTCCAATAAAGGATGTAATAAAGGATGTAAAAATGCAACAAGCGGTCAAAAAACTCGGTCAAAAAATGTCTGGAGGGAGCTCGTTCAGACCTGCACTGATGCGCAGAAAATAAGGAACTGAGGTCAAAGCGCTAGGGTAGTGCCTATAGAAGCACCACTCAGACGACGCCAGGAGGAGAAGAATGATTCCACCTATAAACGTGCATGGGGAGTGCTAAAAAATGTCCAGATCCAAGGGGATGTCTGGGAAATACTCTGAGGAAAGGAATCCGCAGCTGGGTGTCTCCATCAGATAAGCACACTCTTGCAATGGTCAATTCTACTGTCATTTAATAGGTCTAGACAGACTACAGTACTTAGGGGCTCATAACTGGTTCACTGATGTGTTACACAATCATAATCTTTATCCCTTTAAGAGTATGGTTCTGAAATCAGAAAACTTAGCAATCTAAATGAAAATAGGCATCAACGTAGATGAACATTGTGGCATTAGGAAATTCTTGGCGGAGAACACAGCCACCACCTTCTTCCTAGCAGTCTTCAGGATTCAATTTACCATCAGATGTGGAGACATCGAAGAAGTCACATCCACCATCACTTGCATTAACCCTGCTTTCTAAGATGTTTTGGTCACTAGCACAGGGTTTGCTTCAGTTCCTTTGCACTGCAGCAAAGGTAGAATTAAACATGAGAGCTCCAAGGCTAACCGTGATGTCACTGGTGCTCAGTATGGAGCCACAGTTTTGTCAAATGAACGGCTTTGGCCGCAGCTGTAAGAGTATATGGAAGCACCGCTAACAGTAGGAAAATAGCGGCTCAGATATGCACACTAAAGACCCGGTCTTTGACTGTAAATTGAAAATGCTCATTAACGCCTGCCTGCCCGCCTTAAACGCTTGCATAGGTATACAGAATGGTCACCTCTTGGTTTTGCAGCTTCGCCAGTTATAGTCAAGTGCCCACCGAACAACGGGACTAGTTGTCATGGGCATGTGAGAGTTGCCATTTCAGTCTATCCAGCTTCCAATTGCATGACATTGTTTTTTGTACTACTTCAGCGTACAAGGCTGTAAACAGTACAGAGGCTCTTCCCTTCCAGAAGAGCGACGCAAAGGGGAGCTAGTCAGCCCTAACAAAAAATGTAAGATTTGGACTCTTGATAGTTTTGCCTCACTTTCTGTAAGAGCCTTGTGCGTGACAGAACGGTCCCGTGGGAATCTGCTTCCTGGCGTGGCCCAAATACGTAAGAGGAATGTGAGTTTGATACAGGCACATGCCTCCTGCTTTACAAGAAAGGGTTAAGTCTAAGGATCTTGCAGGAGAATGGGCATACTGGTGAAACATGTTCAGATCCAGTCTGCTGCTTGGGGGACTGTTCTAGGTCACTCGGCAGGGAAAAGTATGCACTCAAAGTGGGCAACGCAGATTGTTACCATGAATGGAGTTTGTCACTGACCAGAGGCCTGCAACCCTGCAATGTAGCTGTGTGAAGTTTAGAACCAGTTAATATGAGAGTCTAGACTCGGATTAAAGATAAGAACAGATATTTGGTTTCTTAGTAGGGTTATTTCGTGTGGCTTCAGGAGAAAGTAAACAACTAGCCAGCTCCTTGCATCTGACTACCCCCTCCAATATAATTATTTAACTTCATACACTTGACAAATATACACAGTGCAAGAAAGATAAAATAACAGTTACACAAGTGCGTAGTTAGGCAATGGTTATGTGTGTGTTCCTATGTTTGTACAGGTCTACGTAACTGAATGTCTCCATGCCACCTCTAAACGTGATCAGAATCTCTGCCTACACTACAGAACTAATTTACCTTCCATGATTATCAATGCTGTTTGTGTGCTCTTTCTTGGCATGTTTTCACTCACGGCCTTGAATCAGTAGGGTGGAATGTCCTATATCAATGCACACCAACTCTGTCTCCAAGTGGGGCAGCCCTCACATCTCTTGTCCTGACGTGTCAGCTTCTCTGTAGCTTGATGGCCTCTCTCATTTCATCTGTCTCACTCAACACTTTCTGTCCACCGTAGATGATGTGATGGGATCCTAAATATTTCTAAGAACACCAGCTGCCTTAACAAATTTGAACTCAAAACGCAACCAGCCGAATCTAGCACCTGAAAATAAATTTCACCAGGAAGAAAATTGGTATTCAAAATACTCATCCAAAAACATAACATTTTCACCAATACAAAACAATACTTTGCTGGGCCCCTAAACACAACAAACCCTCCAAAACACAATAGTACACTTTCTTGAAAACATCCAGGCGTATTACAAGGATACTGCGGAGAAACCAAATAGATCTGCCTAATGTAAAGTGCAAATAGCAACTTAACATATGAATGTGCAAGGTGTCTACTGCTTCAAAAAACCAAACCAAAAAAAAAAAAAAAAAACACTTTGCATACTATTCATAATGATCATAGAAACAGCCATATGAGGAGTGTGGCAAACATCCGGGGCAGTTGTACCAACAATGTCCACGTCCACCAATCACTCCACTCAATCAATCAATTTGCCAATATTTTTGCAAAGATCTATAGTCACCATTTAAGAGCGATATCATCCTGTAAGAGTCACATATACATGGACACTTTCCTGGCTTTAGTATCAACGTGACAATAGCTTTGTCCCTGGACTGGGGTGGCATGGCACCAGACTCAAACCTCCAAAGGTAGACCATCCGGGCCTGAAGCTTTACCCGCCTTGCTAGACATAATAGCCTGTTCCACCTCAGACTGCTCAATATACTCATTAAGTTGTATATTATCGTCGTCACTCAACATACCTAGATCTTCACCCTCAACCCTATTCCACACCCTCTCCTCGGTCACCTCCAAATCTTTGGAATATGAATCCTCAAAAAAACCTTGTGAGATGTTTTCAATATCCATGCCACCCCTCAAGATGGCCCCTTTCCTCCTACAGTGCAGCTTACATTGAAATTCTAGTTAAGTCGGACTTTATTTCCCATGTGATTAATTTCCCACTCTGTACACCTCACATCTGTTCCCAACCTTTCTTTCGATCATAGCAGTAAGCCTGTCCTCTGCTGACTGAAGCAGCACATTCAGGTGATGTATCTACTCAGCACCAAGATCACACTAAGCCACTTTTTCCTCCATCTCCCTTACTTGCAACTCCAGCTTGTTAATCTCCACACTGTAAATCTTCCTTTTGAAAGTCACCAGTCTGATAAGTCTACCACTTAAAAAAGCTTTATACGAGTCCCACACCATCCACAAAGGGGCCAAATTAATAGGAATAGAGAAAAACTCACTATTATCTGATCAAAACTCATTCGCCACCTTCTCATCCAACAGCAGGGTCCTATCTAATGTCCACCTACGCTGCTAAACTTGACCCATTGTATTAATATCTAAGCCTACCGGAGGACGATCTGACAGGTGGGCCCCCACATGCGAAACATCTTGAACTGAATCTGTTAACCTCCCATTCACCAAGAAATAATCAATCCTTCACTGATGCCTATATTTTCTTTACTAAAGGAATACCCTCACAATGACCTCATCCTTTCTCTCCATTAATCATGTAGTTCCAGCTGGTGCATCATAATCTTCACCTGAGACTGCATTTTCTCATTTACTCTTGATTAACTCCCTGAGGATCTATCCAAGTAATAATTCAGAACTACACTGAAATCCCCCGACCAGATGATGGGGTCTGGAAATTCTAGCAAATATTGGAACATGTCTGTCAAGGGTCTATATATGCACTTTTGGCCCATAGTATCCAACTAGGGTATACGCCTGATCATATGCTGTCAACATCAGGATTGCCCACCTCCCAGCCTTATCTACCATGCTTTCCCCAAATGAGATGTCTGGGTGCTTCTTGAGCAAAACAGCAACTCCTTTCATCCCCACATTTTGACTTCTACATACAACTTTCAGCTTTGAGACTTAAACATATCCGTACACTCCGATTTAGTCAGGTGTGTCTCCTATAGCACAATAACACCTGCCTTAAAATCCCTTAGTTACTGTAATAGCTTCCCCCGCCTAACCTCAACTCAAAGCCCATTAATGTTCCAGGACAGAATTCTCAGTGTGTTGGTTATGTCTGATCGTCCTGAATCTCCTCACACAACCCCCTTGTTGTCCCATTGTCTGTTTAATCTCCAAACAAGACTGAAACCCCCAAAAACTCTTCGGTTCCTGAACACAGCTTATTTTTCAACTTTTTTCCCCACATGCTCTCCACCTTGTGCCTACACCCTTCACCCCCCTCCATCCTCCCCAAGCCCGCTCCCCTGGAGAAACCCCCAGACTTCCTCATAGCGTACCACCTTCAAAGGCCCCCAACCAAGCACAATCGCCACTATATCCCAACATCACAATTAACAGAAAAAAAACTGAAAGGGAGAAAAACCACAAAACCAACCACCCAACAAATGGTCCTATTACGTCACGAGAGGGCCACACCTCCGGGGACCCAGTCATTAAGTTGTTACTCTTCAGCTCCATAATCAAACA
Source organism: Pleurodeles waltl (assembly GCF_031143425.1). Taxonomy (NCBI): domain Eukaryota; kingdom Metazoa; phylum Chordata; class Amphibia; order Caudata; family Salamandridae; genus Pleurodeles; species Pleurodeles waltl. Next base: position 888,417,085 of record NC_090442.1, read on the forward strand.
GTTTGCCCTTTTGCAGTCCTTGAAGCTGTGCATTGTGTTTCTGTGCATAACTTTCAAGAAAGCAGGGAAGCTCAGCTGAGCCGAGGCCCCCAACTTTCTCAAGGGATCAATTCTCTTCCCAAGCTCCCATTGTCTACTGAGAGTCATGCTGGAATTATCAGATTTAATTTCAAAGGACACCATTTCCACAGTTAAAGCCCTCTGCTTCAAAGCAGCCAACTGAATATGTTCCTTGATAGAATAAGATAGAAAATTAACAAATATTTTCCTAGGCTTATTTCTGTTGGGTGCCTTCCTAAAAACGGTTACTTTGGACTCTCTGAATGCCTTTTGCAATAACCTTCTCAGACTCCTCCAATCTTCCCCACCGTGTCCCGCTGGAATATTAGAAATTCTCAGAATATTTCTCTTCTGATCGTTTTCCAGGGATTCCAGTTTTGTGAGACTGCCATCTTCCACTACCTTCAATTGCCAAACTTCCTCCTTATTTCCTCCCACTTCTGATTTTAATTCCCCAACTCCTTGTCTAAAATAGCTGTCCTACTTGTGAGGTCATCCATCTTCTTCCGCAGGTTTTCACACAAACCGCTAATCTCTTTTTGGTTCGCCTTAGAAACCTCAAAGCCGCTCCTAACTTCCATAGACAAGGAGCGCAGCATTTCAGCAATCGATTGATGAGGTTTATCTACTTTGAGGCCTCACTCTTTATTCCTGGGCTCAAGTCTAGCTCTGATCCTACGGAGTCCGTTGCATCCACCTGCACTAAAGATGCCCCAACCTGGGGTGAGTATAGCTGAAAGGCGCTTTACTTAAGGGCACAGCTTCTCCCAACTTGACCGCTACTGAATCTTGCAAGTCACCTCCCCACTGCCACCATCATTGCCAACATCTAACGTCTCCAGGATTTGATATCTACTTGGGCTGATCAATAACAAAATGTTGTCGGTTATTACAAAGGATTTATCAGAATCCCCAAGCAAGAGTATTAGTGAATGGCTCCCTTACCCTCCCCTTTAATATGGCGAGCGGAACAAGAAAGGGGTGTCCGCTGTAACGACTTTCATTTGATCTGTATATAGAGCCCCTTGCTTGTAAAATCAGTAAGGAGAGGGGTATAGAGCCCTTTAGTTGTAATGGATGGCAACGGAAGGTTACTCCTTATGCTGATGAACTTATGGTATATTCTTCTGACTTAGCGGCACTTTGCCGGCTCTAGAGAAGTTAGCGGTAGAATTTGGAAAGGTGGCAGGGTATCAGATTACTAGCAACAAGACAGAAGTCATGGTTTTAAATATGCAGAGAGAGGGTGCATTAATTAAAAGTGAAATGAGGTATTTGGGTGTCACTATCGCCCAGGACATAAATAAGATGTCAGACATACACTTTACTAAGGTTATGAGGGACTCCTCAAAATGAATGAAGAGCTGGGAACACTTACCACTCACTATTACAGGGAGAGTCAATCTGATTAAGATGTGCATTCTGCCTAAATTTACGTTTATTCTCAACGCAATCCCATTGATGTTCAGTAAAGAATGATTTGATAAATTACACAGCATGATAAACAGCTTTATCTGGGCTTTAAAGGGGGCACGTATTGCTTGGATAAAGCGGAGGAGTAAGAAGGAGAGAATGGGGATTTGACCCTCCCTGACTTTCAGTACTATGCGTGGGTATTAGTCCTGAAAAATAGTAAATGCTTGTTGAATAGCCTGGGGGTATGGGCGGTATATAGTGCTATGGTGAACGATATTCAGGACGTGGGCTTTGGCTTCCTGTATAAATTTGGTGACCCAAAGTTTTTAAAAAATGTGAGGTTTAGGGTGCTACAAGACCTGCCAAAATTGTGGTATCAAGTTAGGAAGGTTACCAAAATCCCCCAATATAGCAAGTATGCATCTATATGGGGTTCCCCTGGCTCACTGTAATGAACTAAGGACAGTCTAGCAACCTCCCCGTAAGGAGGCGAGGTTTCAGGAAAGTGGTCAACTTTGGTAAGGTGGGGGGTTTGCTGCCCTAGGAGGATTTATATTGGAGGTGGTTGTAAAGGCTTCCAAGTTTGGATATCTCCAAGTGCAAAGCTGGGTGGAGAGCCTCAATAATATGGTGGGGGGGTGAAACAAACTGGAAGAGCTAATTTATCAGAACTCTCCGATAAAGAAGGAAGTTACAAGATGGTATTGGTTGATGGTGAACCTCTCAGATGGAGACTTCCTCCTACCAAAGGAGTTATGGGGAGAATGCTTGCTGGGGATACAGATAAGAAACTTATTGCAAGTATCTATGAATCTTCTGTACAGTGCAGTAAAACCCACCTAGTTAAGGAGAAAACACCTTTTTTCCCCATGCATATGGCGTTTTGGACCCCAGAAAAGCTATCCAAAATGAAGACAGGCAACATGGTCAGGTGCAAGATGTGTGGGCTTGGAGGTGCCAACACGTTTCTGGAATGCCCAGCAATCAGCAAATCGTGGGAAGATGTGTGCACTGCAGTGTGCGAGATTCTTTCTGTAACACTTCAGGGAAGCCCTGCTCTTGTTATTTTTAGGATTTTGCAAGATCAAGTCAGAGTGAGCAATGATCGTGCCAAACTACTTTTTTATATGATTCTATTAGCAAGGAGGGAGATATGCAGAAGGTGGCTCAGCAACCTTTCACCACTGTGCTCGGACTGAAGGAGGTCGCTTGTTTATCATTTAAATTTCGAAGTACAAAATACAGGAAATAGAAGGCCTGAGTTCTGGCAGCTGCTACGGGCATGGTTGGAAAGAGCCGGATTCTGGAATTCTGAAAGCCTGCCCGCAGTGGCCTGTGGTGAGGCCAATGCTCCTACTCTGCTCATACACTCCTATGATTACACCGAAAAGTTGCCACTGTTGCTCTGACAAGGGCTGAAGGGCCAGGATGCATCAGAGAACCTGGCTACTCAAGGCAGGAGTTATTCCTTATTTTTTCTCCCGATTGAGACATGTAACAAGGATGGTTTCGCAGACTAAAAGGTCTAAAGGGGAACACCTGTAAGTAAATGACAAAAAAAAATGTCCACGTCGATGGGAGAGGGGCCACAACACTGATTAATTGCATGAGCTTGTTTTAGCTACGATGCTCATCCGGGAGAAAAGGACAACATTTTTTAAACTAAAAAGAAAGCCCAGGATATACAATGCAAGTCCCCAGCAAAAGCTGATAAGAACATGGGGTTTGTACCTTGAAACCCAATCTTACTTAGAGAATAAAAACAACCTCTCCAAAAATACTAAATTCAGCGTATATTGAAATATACCCATTACATGTTGGGAAGGTGTAAATAAATAATAATCATTAGTTAAGAATAATTAAAGGTTATAGGAGGCCGTATCCACATACCGGGGTTTAAGGAGAGAAAAAAAATACATTCCCAGACAATTATTGACAGAGTATTCTCTCACAGAGAACACTGCAAAAACATCTGAGCTCCGCTTTCGATGCCACCAGTTACTTTTATTGACTTCTTTTCCCTACCCACATTGGCTTGAAGCATTCTACTGAAAATACATATAGTTAGAGAAATGCCCAACGTTACCGATGAAACTCTCAAATACCGTAATTCGCAAAATTGTTTTGAAATACCAGAGAACCATTGTACCTACTTCACTTACATAGATACACAATTAGCTTTTGGCTGATGCACTACTGCCACCTGCAGTGTACAAGGAACATTAACATTTTAGAATGTCCAATGTCACGGGTAACGGGCAAATAACTCATGCAAAAATAAAAATTACATCACTATTAAAAGGAACCGCAGCTAATCTTTGCACAAGTGCAGGATTTTCTGCGAAGCCAAGCTATGATATACCCCAAACAACATTTAGATAGTGGCCTTGGTTCCACATTCAAGTAAATAGGCTTTTCGAAACAATTTGTGTTTTTTTTTTTTGTTCAAAAGATTAACGTCTGAGAAATTCACCTAACTATAAAGTTACTTTCACCTGGTTTTTTTTCCATTGAATTTCTAAGGTTTTTTTATTACACCTACTTCTAACATTACTTGAACCTTTGTTTTTTTCAGTGATGTTTTTTTTTTTTTTATATAGATATTTTTTACAGTAAATTATGACTGGTGTGCGTAGTAGGGTTTGTGGATGGACTGGCCTCTGACACGTTTTTTCTCAGACGACAGGTGTGCACAATTGTGTGTAACATCCCTCAGATGATGGCTGTATGTAGTGTTGAATGTGGAGAGCGACTGCCCTTTTCTCCCACATCTCTCTCTCGTATAGCGTGTGTGTACATGGAGTGGCTTCTCCTGCCAGACCTCAAAGATGAGGGGTGGGTGTAGACGGGTGTGGGGAGGGACTGACCTCTCCTGTCAGACCGCTCTCTCAGATGACAGGTGGGCGTACCAGGGTATGTGGATGGACTGGCCTCTCCTTTGAGAGCTCTCTCTCAGATGACAGATGTTCACAGTAGTGCATGGGGGGGGGGAGTGGCTTTCCTTTCGGACCTCTCTCTCAGATAAATGGAGTGCCTAGTAGGGAGTGTGGATGCACCCGCCTCTCCTTTCACACCCCTTTCTCAAGTGACAGGTGTGCTTAGTAGGGTGTGTGGATGGACTGGCCTCTCCTTTCACACCTCTCTCTCAGATGATGAGTGTGTGCAGTAGTGTGTGTGGAATGAGACTCTCCACTCTGCTAAGACCTCTCTCCTGGATGGCAGATGTGCATAGTGTGTTCTGTCCATGGAGTTTCCTCCCCACTTATATCCCTCTCTTTCATGATGGGTGTGCAGAGCAGGGTGTGGGAAGAGACTGAACTCTACTCACAACTGTTACCAAGCCAATGAAAGTAAATGATAGACTCTGATAAACACCATATACATTAAGATTCCATCCCACGGTAGCAAGTATGCACACTACAGTCAATGTATTCATAGATCACCTACTCCTTTCTACCTTTCACGATCCTGCAAGATTCTCACAAGATTGTAACATTTTTGGAAAATAAACACTCAACCATGTACTTATCACAGTGATTATCTCTTATAGACTTCCTCTCAAAAACAAGGAGCACAATATGTATTCCTACTAATGGAGTGTATTGAGAACTCACCTACTCTTATTTACTATTCATGATTCTGAGAGAGTCCCACAAGATCATAAAAATAGTTAAATCCAATACACTTATTTTATTCACAGTAGTTATCCCTTAGTCACCTCCTCTCTAAATCTAGGGGGGCAGCATGCCTTTCGGCTGCTCCCCTATACAGCTTTTTTACTTCATTTCCACAACATCGACATTTTCACAGTAAACAGTAACAGCAAACATTTAATTTCTAACATTCTAACAGCCAGCCAATCAAAGTGTTCGCGGAAGCCTCTGGCTCCCACAAGAGCGTGAAGGATAATGGATGGCCTCTCAACCAATTGCAGGGCAGCATTTTTTCCCCATTTGCAGGAGGCTCGCAAGACTCTTGCAAGCCCAACAACAAAAAATATGCAATTATCTTTGACCCTTAATTTCTCAAAAACTACTCAATGGATTTACACCATATCACAAAAGGCACGATTTGTGGACCAAGATCAAGTTCATCCGGTCAGCAGTTTTTGCCGAAGCCTGGTCTAAAGAAGTCTATGGAAAAAGCATGGGGATTTTACTTTTTGTGACCCCTCCTTTTTTTTTTTTTTTTACTCGCCCCTGATTGCCGAACCACCCCAAAACTTCACAGGAATGAGCTGAGGTACATTGTTTTTTAGGAAGGTTCCTGAAGATTCAATAAACGGGGCCAACGTTATTACCAAATCTAAAAAGGCTCTTTCTAGGGAAAAGCAGACCTGACTATAATTACCAGTGGCAACCACTTTTGAAAACAAGGGTAAGATTAAAAGACATTTGAAATTGGAGTGACTATATAATTTCTACCAGGGATTAAAAACCATCTCCTTATGTAATCTGAAAACTTTCCACACTTAACAAGCATTATCAAATTCATAAGGTCTGGCATCGGAAGCCACCCTTTCAAGTTTGTTATTTGATTTTTTGTCATGTTTTAGTAAAACGTTATGTTTGGAGCCGCTACTGTTCTCACCATTGTTAAAAAAAAAAAATAATAAAAAAAAAATAACGCTGGCTAAAATCAAAACATTCACAGCAGTCGCTGTGAACAGCAGCATCCCAAGCAGAGCACCAACAACTACTTGAGCAATTAAAGGGTACACTAGCTTCCCAGGTGCATTTCTCCTTTCTTACCCTGAAAAAATAGTAATTAGCTGATGGCATATAATATTATGGGCACTTATTGCAACAATACAATTAAGCACTAAAGATAAAGAATACTTCTGCATGTTACCAAACCAAAGCCAGTATTGATCATAGCTTTGATCAAAATACTTATTTTTGCGACAAATTAGAAGCTTCATATTGCTATGTTATTTTCATTGTACTTTCAAGAATGCATATGCATTACATATATCTGCAATTTAAATATATTGCATCTTAAAGAGACCATAATGTATTTTAAAAAAGGGGTTTTAGGGAGAAAAGAGTGTGCGGCATTAAAATACAATAATCTTTTATGAACAGTAAAATTCCTCCTACTCTACCAAAAAAACGAAGTCAAGATAAACCTGTGATGTATTACATTATGAAGGAACTCCATGGCGTCCTGCACTATTCTTAATGTAAGTGTGAAACATTTATCACTGTGTAGGATGACAAGATAACTCCTTGTCACTCACCACCAGTTTTCCAACCACAGGCTTTCCTTCAACAAGGAATTACTTTCCGGTGTGTTAGTCCCATTGGTTAATTGGAATGAAGCCAATCTTCTTCTATACATAATGCACCTATTTGTTAAATTACATCTCGAGACTGAAAAACGTGTGTGTCACTGACATTAAGTCATCTTGCCATTCTGTCAATGTATAAACTCCATGCTCCTGTAATAAGAGGATGTCATTACTTATCTCTAACAAAATATTATAAACGTAGGTATGTCAACAATGCTGCGGCCAGTCTCAAGATCCCCCTGTAACCACTGCATAGTCTCACCCACAGAAAGAGCCAATCCTTTAACATCTTCCAGAAACTGCAATACTCTCCCCACACAGGCAATGTGCACCAACAAGCAGCTGGTCAGCAGCCCACCCACTGCTTTTTTTCCCCCATCTTCCATTTCTTTCACAAAAAATGAATGAATTGAGGTAGTAGACGAACAGACCTGAGCAGCTAGGTCATCCTGTTTCTCCATGTGGTTTGTGGGAGTAGCCATGTAAAGGCTGCCCATGCTTGAAGCTGCTGGTCAGTTTAACAAGCCATCACAAGCTGCAGTCAGGTCTTTATAAGAATAGGGAAGGGGCTATGAGGTGCAAGAAAATACACATGCTTAAGTAATTTTCCATCAAAGTGGGAGTCCCATGGTACCACAGAAAGGCGTAATGAAAAACCTACATAGAAGTCAATGTTAAAAGACATTCACTTTAATCGCTTATTAACATCATTTAAAAAGACCCAAAGTCCAGCCCATCAGCCAACAGCTGACCCTCACCACAGAGGCTCCAGCCCCTCAGACTTTACAGCACAAGTGGGATTTAATACTGCAGAGAAATAAGGCAAACATCTATGGGAAGGAGGGTGGGTTGCAGGTGAATCTATGAAAGATACCAATACCGGAGAACAATAGTTAAAGGTAACTTATTTTCTTCTCCAATATTGGATCTTTCATAGATTCACATACTTGAATCAGAATAGTCAGCAGTTAGAATTTGTAAAGAAGAATATATCATATTGGTGGGAAAGATAAATTAGAAATGGCTCACCATATTTGAAAAGACGGTACAACACTTCTTGTCCCATGGATGCATAACTCTTGTCCGAGGAATCCTGGCAGTAATGCTGCGTAAAGGTGTGCCTGCTGGAATATGTTGCTGCTTGACATATTTTCTGAATTAGCACACCCAAAAAGAGCTGTGGTAGTAGAAACAGCTCTTGTAGAATGAGCCTCAACCTTCTGTGATAATGGTTTTCCTGCTTGTCTGAGAGAAATGGATAGCTGTTGCAATCCCTCTTGCTATGTTTTGCTTTGAAACTGGGAACTCTCTTCGTAGATTCCCAAAAGCCACAAACTGATAAGTTTTGCAGATTTGCGTAACCATTTGTAAGTAGAATTTGATGTACCTCTTAATGTACAACATGTGTAGTGATTTTTCTGCCATATTTTGTGGGTTGGTAAAAAATGTTCTCAGTATTATGGCTTCATTAGGGTGCAAGGCCCAAGAAACCTTTGGTATAACCTTAGGGCCGGTTCTCAACACCACCCTGTCTTGTCTGAATTGCATGAGCGGTTCCTTAATGGTAATGTCATTAATCCTTATTGCTGATGTCAGTGCCAAAAGCGGTGCCGTTTTCCAAGTCAGATATTTCAAGTCTGTCTTGTGAACGGGCTAAAATGGAGAATTTGTTTTGGGGAGGATGAGATAGAATGAAACACCTGTTACCTGACTCCAAAAACAGAAACGCTTTTGATTAAGCCTGTATTTTTTATTGGTGGTGTTGGCCCTGGCCGTGCCAGGATCACCCTGTAATCCTCCGGAATAATCAACCTTGCGGATTGGTTGAATTAGGAAGCCAGGCAGACAAGTGTAGTGATGTTGGATTCGGATAACAGACTTCGCTGATGTTCATAGTCGACAACGTTGCTGTGGGCTTCAGCAGAATGTGGGCTTGTTCTGAAAGGAACAAGAGTTCTGGGAACCAGACTGTCTGGGCCATCTAGGAGCAATCAGGACCACTCTGCAGTGTTCCCTCTTGAGTTTCCAGGAGTTAATAGGATAGGGTAAAAGCATACTCAAAGATATTTGACTAGCTGATCAAAAATGCATTCCCCTACGACCCATCCTGGTGATGCTAGCGTGCGTAGTATTGGCACTTTCATATGTTCCTGCTCGCATACAGATCCAGGTTTGGTTTGCCCAGCAATCAAAGAGGTCTTCTAGAATCTGCTGATAGAATTCCCACTCATGGCAGTTGTTCTGCCTAAGGTGCCCGCTAAGACATTGGTTGCTCCTGGCACAAGTTTTGCTCTTAGTGTTATTTGGTTGTGCAGGGCCCATTTCCATATTTGTTGAGCTTGTTGTGATAGAGTTGATGGCCTCATTCCTCCCCGTTTGTTTAAACAATGCATGCTGGTGGTATTGTTCATGTGGATTAATACAGATGATCTTGCTATCCTGGAAAGGAAAGAAATTAGGGCCAGCGGCTTTGAGTGCCAGCTAGTTTATGTGCATTTTCTTTTGGAGACTGCTCTACCTCTCACTGATTGTCAAATCTTGTAGATGAACACCCCATCCCTCTAAAAAAGCACCCACTGTTATTACAAAGTCTGACATCTGTGTGAGGAATGTTAGATGCTTGACTATATTTCCACTCTGAGCCCACCACTGCATGGATGTTGTCATTTTTTGGGTAATCCTAATGATGTTGTTGAATGATCCTTGGACTTGCATCCATTGTTTGTCTAGCTCCTCCTGCAATGGTCGGATGTGAAGTCTGCAATGGGGAACCAATGAAATGCAAGTGGCTAACATTCCGCGGTGTGATTTGTACAGCCAAACTGAAGCAGACTATTTTGCTTAGCAGCTGAGCCAGTTGCTAAATCCTAGACTGCCTTTCCTGTGAGATGAATGCCTTCTCCTTGGTCGGATCCAGAACTGCTCTCAGTAAAGTCAGTGTTGTTGTTGGTGTGAGATAGTATTTTTGTTTGTTGAACGTGGGGCCCTACTTTTTGAAGAGTGTGAGGCACGTTGACGTATTTGTTGCCGCCTGCTGAAACATGGCAGCCTTTATTAACCAGTTGTCCAGGTATGGGAAAACCTGCACTTTTTTTTCTTAAATGAGCAGCCACTTGAGCCAGACATTTGGTGAAGATGCAGGGAGCAGATTTTTTTTTTCTCGATAGGTAGGACTGTGAACTGGTAGAGGGTGCCCACCACCTTGAATCACAGGTATTTTCAATGTTTTGGGTGAAACCAGAACACCGAAATATGCATATTGAAGATCTAAAGTTGTTATGTGATCTACCATGGTTGAGGAGATGCAAAATATCTTGCAGGGTGACCATGTGATATCGGACCACATTTGCATGTCATGGAGTACCAATTTGGCAAAGGAGTTAGCCACACTGACAGTGGTGGCTGCCATGGAGGAAAAATGTTTTCCAATGTTGTCTAGTCTATTCCCATTACTATCTGGTGGTGATGTGATAGGTGTTGATGGATTGTTTGACTGAATCCGACCAGGGATGACCAATTAGGCATGCCAAGGAATTGTCTGATACCTTGTATTCTTTATCCAGCCTAGGGAGCACTGCTGACACTGCAGCTGGATTCTTCGTGTCTCGATACCTTCTTCCTAAATACAGTTTACAATAGGGGTGGCTCGGATTTACTTTTTCATGGGTTCTTTAAAGTCATAGAGAAAGCAATCAGATTGCTTAGTGTTTAGGGAAACCTGAAACCCTTTCGCTGCTTCTCTCCATGAGGTTGTGGAAACCACCAATGTTCTCTGGTGGTGAGTTTACTGGTGGTGGACCAGGTGGGGGTGGTGTGGGGGATCAGATAGTTGCCCCACTCGTTGGAAAGTGAAGCAGAATCTCTGATCTCCCCCTCTTCTCAATCCCTGGAGTAGGATGGATCATGGTGAGTCAGTCAAACTACTTGCCAGAGTAGGTAAAGGGGTCACTGACACAGGTAATGTATGCGATACAGGAGTACCCGGTGTCTGGATCTGTGCAGATTGGATAGATTTTGGTGGTTGATGTGGAAGAGCAATTACTGCATGATCTGGAAATCTTTTACAATAGTCCTGAAGCATATGATGGAGACTGCTGACTAACTTCAGTGGCATTTGCACTCTGTGCTCCTCTTGCTGACCATAATCGGAGTATTCATCCCCATATTGTACTGGTTGTTCACCTGTATAAAATTGGTCCCCATAGTACTGGTCATCCTCATCCTCCTGGCACTTTACCGGAGTTCAGAGTGACTTGTGCTACCCCAAAAGAGCCTTCATCTTCTGAGTCACCATCATCTAATAAACGTGCCAATGGGAAGGATGACATTTTACTAGGTGAGACATGGATAGGTAGTATTGTTTCTGTGGGACATCTTCCTTTAATTGGCATTATTGAGAAAGGCATCAAAGGTGTTAATGTAGCCTTTGTCGACAGTGGCATCATTGGTCATCTCGTCTACGAGGTGACTTAGTCAACGGGGCTCTCATCTGCCGTGTCCACATCAATGGAGCTCTCGCCAGTGTTGTCATCAGAGCTTTCATCAGCGTTGTCGTCAACAGTCTCCTCAACGGTTTCTTCAGCACCATAGTCGTCCACGATGTTCTGGCTACTTTCTCAACTACCTTTATGGTCAACGCTGTGGTTGTCTAAAGTATCATAGAGGTAATTACAGTAGTTGATGCTTGGCAACTATGTAATTACCTTTGGTGATGTCACTGAAGAGAATGTGAAGGTTGTCGTAATGGTGGTGACCGTTGACGATAATGCTGTCTTCAAAACATTTCGAAGTGAAGAGCAGAAACCATTTTTTGCAGTTTTGGCATCAACTGAAGGGATTTGGAAAAAAAGATTATGTGGAACTTTCTTTGGAGATGGAGTTGTGGGTTCAGATGGAACCTTGTCTGAGGAGAATATGTCCATTTTGAAAGTATGAGGGTACTCCTCATATTTTTGGGAATGTCCTGAGGACCCATGGTGGATGATCTTCAAATCCTTTTTTGGTGATCCTGTAGTCAGCTTTTCATAAGACCTATCCCTCTTACGGGATTTTTCTTTCTAGAGGAGTCGTCACTGTCCTCCTCAGATAGAGGATTTTCTTTAAACTTTAGTTTCTGCAGCCAGATCAACAATCTACCCTCTCTGTCTTTCAGAGTTTTTTTGAGAGAAAGTGTGGCATATCTTGCAGTCTTTGACTTTATGTTCAGGATGGAGACAGTTAATGCACTCCTTATATGGATCTTCTGAGTGCAATCTCTTTTTGTCACAGGTGTCACATGTCCTGAACAGTCCTTTTTTAAGGTGGATCTGACATAGCTAGGCTGTCTGAGTCTTATACAAGTAAACATAACTGACCTGAAGAGAATTCTTCTTCAATGTAGAATAAACTGAAAAAAACTGAGCAGGGCTCAGGGAGATTCCCACCACATGATGTGTGGTAGAAAATCTGAAGGACTGGGGACTGTCTGGTAAGGGTTCTAAAGGGTACTGTCGCCTGATTGGCTGGACTTTTTCAATGATGTTAATAAGCTATTAAAGTGAATATCTTAACATTGACTTATTTTTAAGTTTTTCACTACTACTTTCTATGGTGCTGTGGGACTCCCATTTTAAGGGCAGGGAGTGATTCAAGCATGTGATTCTATAAAAGCTCTGAGAGAGCGTAGCTTATATAATCTATATTAATATGCAAATGCCTATGAACTAATGTATGATAATGCCACATAGAAGCTGTATTAATATATTTTGCTTAAACATGCACCTGAAATGTGACCACGGGGAGTGGCCGCCAATGTATACGGGGATTAATGAAAATGACTAATGTTTATAAATTCTTGTATTAGACTTAGCTTTGTACTAATTATTAATGATTATGTTATTAAGGTATGCTAAATAAATCTTGTAGGCCTTAAGTTCGTATGAGCCGAAGCTTAGCTGCCTGGCTCTCATATTGAATGTATTTTTCTAACGTGCAGTGTGCTGACTCGCAAAAGGACATGAACTCTTTTTTTCTTCAAACTAGAAGCTGAATGTAACTGTAGTGGATCCGTTCTCATGAAATTCATATTGCTTGTCGAAAATGTTTAGTCAAAAATGCAGCAGTGTAGATTAGTATAATGTACAAGGTCGCTAAAACCGGTACAGACAATGGAGCTACTGACCAAAAGATGTGCAAAGAATTACAGAAGGATGAAATCATACCGGACGCGCTACCTCTTAAGGCGTCAATCACATGGACCAATAGGAAGTTTGAGAAATAATATGGGGTGAAAGATTAATGACATAACCCGTTTTCTAATTGGCTAAACATAGTGGGGTATAACCTTTGTCCAATCAAGTTTTAGAGGAATGTACAACGAAAAAGGGATAAAAACCCATGACAAGGGGAGCCATTTAGATTGGTTAGGGAGATGCTGCTGATTTGATCCAGAAACTTTGTCACTCTGTTTGGTGACTTATTTTGGTTTTGCTTAAACCATCCTTTTCCTTAGATTGCCCATTTACACTTTGCCTCCTTATGAGGGAAGTGCCCTTTTGCCCCAGAGCTGAGTTTTGACTGATGGCGAATCAACTGATGTCCTGAAGACGAAGACTGAACCTGAGTGCTGACCCAAACCTTGGAGGGTAACTATGACAATGAAATTGTGATTTGTCTGTTTGCTTTTCCTTTCTAGGTACAAACTGCTTACTTTTGATAGAGACCATAGCTAGATGTTTTCCAAATTGGTGTTCTAAATTATTTTGCATGAAGCCCAACATGCTAATGCTAATCAGTGCGTAGGACAGGGGTTCACTAAACTGACGCAAATAGACAAACGACAGAATCGATGCTTTGTTGAACTCACGCGTTAATGACACTCTGCTAAAGTTGATCTATGTTCACGTCGTGTTATGTTTTAATGTTTGTGATTCTTGCCTTAATGAAATCTTACCAGAGTTGCCATATTGTGACTATGCTATTGTGTTTCTTGTTTTTGAGATTAACACATCTGCTTTTAGAATTGTAAATCAATAGGGAATAAACATCACTAAAATTCTACTAAACTGGTGTGGTTATTCATGACTGCAAGAGGTCATGGTGGTGTCTCAAGTTGATTTTATGTCTGAGTAAAGTAAAATGCATTATGATAAATATTGATGACATTATTTATTAGTTATCTCGTCCTAAGGTGTCTCTCAACTGTGGGCAAAATATTTGTTGGCCGAAAACAAGTCCTTCAACACATTAGAAGTCACTGGAAATAGCCATGATAAACAAGCCAACTTATCATATGGTACAATGTGCTCCGTAAATGTATAATAAAAAGGATATTGCAAGTCACCTCAAAGTACTGTGATCTTATAAAGACAGTACACCTGCATCCTCTTTTCTCTATAGTAGCTTCAGCTGTCAAAGACAAAGAAGAGGGTAAAGGGGATCTTCGTTTTTTTAGTTTTCACAAACTAGGGAATTCTTTATAATGAGCTCTTGAATCAGATTTTAGCCTGCATATGCAGAACTTTTTTTTTTTTAATCTATGCCACTGATAGACCTAATTGATATACTGCTCCGTTTACCCAAAGTCAAGTTATTTTTAAATGCTTTCGTGCAATTAATGTTGAATGTAGTCAACTAAGGAACACCCATTACTGTAAGAGGAATTTCAAAGATGCTTCAAGAAAATTAGTAAAGTTAATATGAAAAATTTAATTACCTTTGGTAATGCTCTTTCTGGTGGATCCTCTATCTACCCAAAGATTCCTCACTTTGTGAAAACCCATCATCCACCTTCCTACAAGAGAAACCCAAGCACTGCTCACTGTGTGCCTGCAGCCTTTGATTTTGTGGAATGAACATGTCGACCTTCTGGAGGCTGTTTCTTAGCTAGCCCATAACAGATGTGGATGCATAACACATTCTACATGGAGATGGTCCACTTCTGTACAGCTTTCCTATTTTTTTGCCCCAGAGATATCCACAAGGAGATCATCACCCACCTGATGTTCTTGGATTCAATCGATGCAGAAGGTCCGGGGTCTATTGGGATTGATGCAATTAAGTCTTTCTTCTTCTTTGGATGGAAGAGCTGGGTGAAGAAAGCTGCCAGAGGGATAGACTATCCTACGTGGAAGGTTGGGCAGCCTTTGGAAGATGTGGTGCTTTCGTTCAGGCAATGGGTTTGTCCAGAAAGAACATAGTGTACTGCAGCTGAACAGAATGTGCTTGTAACTCACTCATACGACAAGCTGACGTGATTGCTACAAGGAAAGGTATCTTTAATGTGAGAAGTCAGAGAAAAACTGCTGTGCATTGGTTCAAAAGGAGCACACATAGGGTAAGTACCAAATTAAGATCCCACTGAGGTATCACAACAGATGTTGGTGGGAACAAATGAAATCAGCCCCTTAAAAAAGTGCATCTCAATAGGTGATTTGAATAACTATGGCTGTTTGGGTAGATGTAAGAAGGCCAAAAGGGCTGACAAGTACCCTTTCTATAGACCAAAAAGTCCTTGCTGCGGCAGCCGTTAAAAACAGGATAACAGTATGTCAACTAACTGAGCCTGCAGAGGCAGGATGTTGCAGGAGGAACACAATACAAACTTTTCCCAGCATCCAGTGTAAAGAGTTTTGGTGGAAGAACATCTGGCTGCCAAGATGACACCAACTACTTCGGGAAGATCGAAAGCTATTAACTATTGTCAACAAATCTCCATGCATGAAGGTTCAGGTTGTGTTAACTTGAGTGCAGGACCCTTCCCTGCTGCTGCTTAAAAGGGGCAGCCAGAATCTAGGACAGATGATCTTGGCTCGAAGTTCCAAGTACCAGACTCTTCTCGCCCAGTCACGAGCCAATTTGGGCCTGGCCTTTTCTGATCTTTTTTAGAATTCTAGACTGGAGATTCAGAGGGGAGGAAGGTGTACAAGAGTCCCAAGTGCTAATCAAAGTTAAAGGAGTCTCCAAGCGAGAGCTGCCTGAGAACTCAAACGCTCTGAGTGCAACCACCATTCATGACCCCTCTGGGCAATGGTGGCTGTGTTCCTCTGCCGAGCCTTTACAAATCCTGCTAGTTGTTGTACATCCAGGGAGATGCCCTGACAATTTAGCCACTTCCAGAAGCATAGGGCCTCCTGGCACAGGACCCACCACCCCACTCCGTCCTTCCAGCCTCCGTTTGATTTGCTCTGCATTCCGTCCATCATCTGTTCTTTTTGCATTTGTCGCCCCAAGTGGGAAGGGTATGCCCAGACGTGGGTCCTGTGCTGACTGCGCCACTGGATTCAAGCTAGCCTAGCTGATGAAGGGTAATACCCTGAAACCGGTCCTAGGATGCTTGTTTCTGGTCCAGGGAGGACCTGGCTTGGCAGATCGGGCTGGACTGTTCCCATGAGGAACAGGGTCAAGACTGATTTGCATATGGCTGGGTCCAACCTGGGGTGACGTGGTGAGCAAAAAAACGATGGATTAAACTCAGATCTTTGTGACTGGGTGAAGGAATGTACCATCTTGCCTGGCATGTTACCCCCATATTTCACTGTATATATGTTGTTTTAGTCTATGTGTCACTGGGACCCTGCCAGGCAGGGCCCCAGTGCTCATAAGTATGTGCCCTGTATGTGTTCCCTGTGTGACGCCTAACTGTCTCACTGAGGCTCTGCTAACCAGAACTTCAGTGGTTATGTTCTCTCTGCTTTCCAAATTTGTCACTAACAGGCTAGTGACTAAATTTACCAATTCACATTGGCATACTGGTACACCCATATAATTCCCTAGTATATGGTACTGAGGTACCCAGGGTATTGGGGTTCCAGGAGATCCCTATGGACTGCAGCATTTATTTTGCCACCCATAGGGAGCTCTGACAATTCTTACACAGGCCTGCCACTGCAGCCTGAGTGAACTAACATCCATGTTATTTCACAGCCATTTACCACTGCACTTAAGTAACTTATAAGTCACCTATATGTATAACCTTCACCTGGTGAAGGTTGGGTGCCAAGTTACTTAGTGTGTGGGCACTCTGGCACTAGCCAAGGTGCCCCCCACATCGTTCAGGGCAAATTCCCTGGACTTTGTGAGTGCGGGGACACCATAACACGTGTGCACTATACATAGGTCACTACCTATGTATAGCGTCACAATGGTAACTCCGAACATGGCCATGTAACAAGTCTAAGATCATGTAATTGTCACCCCAATACCATTCTGGTATTTGGGGGACAATTCCATGATCCCCCGGGTCTCTAGCACAGTACCCGGGTACTGCCAAACTGCCTTTCCGGGGTCTCCACTGCAGCTGCTGCTGCTGCCAACCCCTCAGACAGGTTTCTGCCCTCCTGGGGTCCAGGCACCCCTGGCCCAGGAAAGCAGAACAAAGGATTTCCTCTGAGAGAGGGTGTTACACCCTCTCCCTTTGGAAATAGGTGTGAAGGGTTGGGGAGGAGTAGCCTCCCCCAGCCTCTGGAAATGCTTTGATGGGCACAGATGGTGCCCATCTCTGCATAAGCCAGTCTACACTGGTTCAGGGATCCCCCAGCCCTGCTCTGGCGCGAAACTGGACAAAGGAAAGGGGAGTGACCACTCCCCTGACCAGTACCTCCCAGGGGAGGTGCCCAGAGCTCCTCCAGTGTGTCCCAGACCTCTGTCATCTTGGAAACAGAGGTGTTGGGGGCACACTGGACTGCTCTGAGTGGCCAGTGCCAGCAGGTGACGTCAGAGGCTCCTTCTGATAGGCTCTTACCTCTCTTGGTAGCCAATCCTCCTTTTCTGGCTATTTAGGGTCTCTGCTTTGTGGAAATCTTCAGATAACGAATGCAAGAGCTCACCAGAGTTCCTCTGCATCTCCCTCTTCACCTTCTACCAAAGGATCGACCGCTGACTGCTCAGGACACCTGCAAAACCGCAACAAAGTAGCAAGATGACTACCAGCAACATTGTAGCGCCTAATCCTGCCGGCTTTCTCGACTGTTTCCTGGTGGTGCATGCTCTGGGGGTAGCCTGCCTTCATCCTGCACCAGAAGCTCTGAAGAAATCTCCCGTGGGTCGACGGAATCTTCCCCCTGCTAACGCAGGTACCAAAAGACTGCAACACTGGTCCTCTGGGTCCCCTCTCATCCACACAAGTGTGGTCCATGGAACACAGCAACTCTGTCCAAGTGACTCCCACAGTCCAGTGACTCTTCAGTCCAAATTTGGTGGAGGTAAGTCCTTGCCTCTCCACGCTAGACTGCATTGCTGTGTACCACTTGGTTTGCAGCTGCTCCGGCTCCTGTGCACTCTTCCAGGATTTCTTTTGTGCACAGCCAAGCCTGGGTCCCCGGCCCTCCATCCTGCAGTGCACAACCTTCTGAGTTGTCCTCCGGCGTCGTGGGACTCCCTTTTGTGACTTTGCGTGGACTCTGGTTCACTTTTCTTCCAAGTGCCTGTTGGGGTACTTCTGGGGGTGCTGCCTGCTTCTGTGAGGGCTCCCTGAGTTGCTGGGCACCCCCTCTGTCTCCTCCTCCAAGTGGCGACATCCTGGTCCCTCCTGGGCCACAGCAGCACCCAAAACCCTCTACCGCGACCCATGCAGCAAGCAAGGCTTGTTTGCGGTCTTTCTGCGTGGGAACACCTCTACCAGCTTCATCGCAACGTGGGACATCCATCCTCCAAAGGAGAAGTTCCTAGTCCTCTTCTTTCTTGCATAACTCCAAGCTTCTTCCAACCGGTAGCAGCTTCCTTGCACCCTCAGCTGGCATTTCCTGGGCTCCTGCCCACTCTCGACACTGTCGCGACTATTGGACTTGGTCCACTTGTCTTACAGGTACTCAGGTCCGGAAATCCACTGTTGTTGCATTGCGGGTGTTTGTTCTTCCTGCAGAATCCCCCTGTCACGACTTCTGTGCTCTCTGGGGGTAGTAGGTGCACTTTACACCTACTTTTCAGGGTCTTGGGGTGGGCTATTTTTCTAACCCTCACTGTTTTCTTACAGTCCCAGCGACCCTCTACAAGCTCACATATGTCTGGGGTCCATTTGTGGTTTGCATTCCACTTTTGGAGTAAATGGTTTGTGTTGGCCCTATCCCTATGTGCTCCTATTGCAATCTATTGTAATTCTACACTGTTTGCATTTCTTTTCTTGCTATTACTTACCTAATTTTGCATTGTGTACATATAACTTGTGTATATTACTTACCTTCTTACTGAGGGTACTCACTGAGATACTTTTGGCATATTGTCATAAAAATAAAGTACCTTTATTTTTTAGTAACTCTGTGTATTGTTTTCTTATGATATTGTGCATATGATATAAGTGGTATAGTAGGAGCTTTGCATGTCTCCTAGTTCAGCCTAAGCAGCTTTGCCATAGCTACCTTCTATCAGCCTAAGCTGCTAGAAACACCTCTTCTACACTAATAAGGGATAAGTGGACCTGGCACAAGGTTTAAGTATCTCTGGTACCCACTGCAAGCCAGGCCAGCCTCCTACACTGGGGTGAATGTTTGATTTGCTCTGCATTCCGTCCATCATCTGTTCTTTTTGCATGAACTAATGTTAGGCATCGAACAAGAAACTGGTGGAACCAATCCAGGAGTTGCGTTAAGCATCATACTAGTCCCCCAACTGCCCTACCCAAGCAGTCAGTACCATCTAGACCCTATCTAATTGAGTACTTGGCTGCATCTTGGCCATCTTGGATAAGTCGCTGTAGGTTGGACCACATGTTACCTGATCTCTGCCACTGTTTTTTCACAACGCATTAGTGTATCTTCCCAGGAGGCAGGCTGTTGTTCACTGTCCTAAGAGTAAGGGTGGCTGAAGATAATATTCTCTTAACGAATGCCTCCATGCCTTCAACACTTTTGGCGTGGTGGTCGAAAACCCACTGTAATTCAATCGATTTGTAGAGACCTGTACCATCAAGCTTTCTGGGGAGGTATACTGTAGGAGGAATGCAGTGTCCCAAGGAGCAGACCTAGGCGGAACTGCAATCTGGCTATTTACTGGACGGCAAAATCCTGGTTTTGCTGAGGTGCCACAAAGTGTGTCCAAGAATGCCTCATTAAACGGAATTAGAGGTTCCTGTGATGCTTGTCCTGAGAGAAGAACCTCTTAAGTACATATGTTTTCACCTCTGTGGTGGTAAAGTGAGGTCTAAAACTTCTGCTGCTCTTCTAATGACAGCTACAAAGGAGACAGATTCTTCAGTAGCCACATTTGAAAAGTATGAGTGTCGGGTGATGTTCCCAATCCACTAGCATCCGATTAGTACAGGAATTAGTTTTTGTCATCCTTGATATTGCTGGGGTCATCGTCATGTTGTTGTGCAAGAGACTCTGGATCTGTATGGGAGTGTTAACTTGGTTGATAGGACACTGATGGAAATCATTCTAAATCGCTTCTTAGTCCGTGAGGACTATATCAGTTCCTCCTCTTAAGTCAGCAACAACAGCACTCAGGGCTGTGTGGAAGGTTGCGGCGCCACAAGAGGTGTTAGTGCCAATCCTCAAGCCAAGGATGACATTGGAGGCGAGGTAGAGTGCCACAGTCAGCAAGGAATCTGCTGGTTTTCGACCGACTGTAGGCCACCTTGGATCCTTAAAGACTGAAAGGACTCCAAGGGGGATCCAGTCAAGTACTGAAAATTCTATCCATGGACTCCTTGGACCTACTGAGTTGTTGCATCACCATCACTGAACCCGGGTAATTTGGATGCATAGGAAAGACGCCCAGAATCAGTTCTAAGGAAAGAGGCAGCGTTCAATGCTTGGGGGTTTCTGATGCACCTCGCAACTCCTCCACAGTGGGAGCGGCGAGAAGAAGGGGAGCCGTCAAATGATCTGGACTTCAAAGATGACAGTTCGTATTAACTTCTTTGAAAGCAAACGCATCAGCGCCCTCGATTGGGATCACTCCTTCTGTTGATGTCCTGTGATATAAAGTTTGGCTTTGCAGTCACGATTGGCCTTTAACTTAATCTTTGTGAACTTGTCACACGACGTTGGATTGTCTTTGGAACCCAGACACCAGAGAAAGACCTAGTGAAGTACAGACACATACATCTGTTTGTGGCAGTACTTGCACAATTTGAACCCTGTGGTTCTCGGAGGTGCCAGGTGCCTGAGCACTGAAAGGATCTGACAAATCCTGATAGGCATGTAAGTGAGCTCCAGATCCACGTCGGAAGGCACCAACGTGAGCACGCTGAGTTGGCAATTATGTAGGGGCCCCAACGTCACTTCCGGGACGGGCCAGACCAGAAGTAGATACCACCTACAGTCACACAATGGAGTTGCTATGAAAATCTTCCAGCTAATCTGATGCCTGGGGTTATTCACAAGGTAGGGAATCTGCTGTTATACATATAGATCAGAAGTATATTTACCTCTATAACTGCACACAATTGCCCAAATGTACTATGCATTCCTTTACCTCATGCAATGAAGGCCTAATTAGGTATCCAGGGTGAGAGCATGACCTGATGATCTGGGGTCTTTGGGTGCAGGGGTAAGGGTATTGGGGTGGCGGACGCTACATCACACCTTAGTGGATCTGCTCATATGATATTGGTCCTATCAAAATCGAGTGAAATTGACTGCCATGCCTCTCCCGACACCCCAAATATAATTTAAAACATTTCAGAATAGCTTTTGGTAAGGGTTATTAACTTCTTTAAAAATGTAAATTCCTATAAAGCAGAAACAAAACTTGAAAACTGTTGTTGCTGTCCAACATAGTACATCGATGGAGAAAACAAAATGTTTTTCCTTATAGAAATAATTTGAAGCCATAGGTTACCGCGGCACTGTGTTCAAAATGGACTAGCACTTGACACGCTCAAACCCACAGAAAAATAGCCCGTCATCATGAACAATAGAATGATAGTGCCATCTAGTGTATTTACGACTGAATTTCCAAACATACGTCTTCATTTTGACCGACTTTTCCCATGCGATTCTTGCAACGTCTAGTTTCAGCGTCAACGTACTTGTTTTATACATTTTAATTATATCGATAAATGCACAGTCACAATACAACTCTAATTATACTGGCTCACGTGTTCACCAATTTATCTCAAGGTCTGCGGTAAACAGACTATGAAAATAAAGGTTCACAGCTAATGGAATATTTCAAAATGCGATTATGAAAACTAACTGTGATAAGGTACTGCACTCAAAGTAAAATTTGACCAATTGCGAGGAAAATATACTTTAATAAAACATTCCATGTTGCTTTGTTAATAGTTTGCCTTAAAAATCAGTCACAACTTGCTTATTTTCAAGGAGCGTCGGGTTTACGCCAATGAACAAGAGCAATTGCAAACAGGGTAACGCGGTAAAACTGGGTAAAGTGAGGACAAAAGCTTATATCTGCCACGGCAAGTTTTGGTGTGGGAATTAGAGCTCAGTCACACGTCATCTAAAAGCGATGCCCATGTTATGTAGGATAAATGATCCCAAGACACCTAGTCGCGGCCTAGCTCGCTAGTCTGGAGGGATGCACTGCTCTACAGTAAGCAGGCCTTTGTTAGTCCGATTTTAAACCCCGCTGCGTTCACTTCCATATGGTCTGACAATTCTGGGCACGCGCGTGAGTCTTGCAGACTATGCTTGAAGCAAGTCAGGCTAGTTTAAGGCCGGATTTAATGTTGGGTGGTAAGGGGGAATTCCTCCTATCCGCGGTGTTAGTGGTAAATCCTCCGTTAGGAGACAGCACCCCTCCCACTCCTCGGTGGGAAATCATGTAGCAAAATTACCGTCATCATTCTATCCAAATGTCAGAAGTTATTTCACTGGTGCAGAAATCTCCTACAGTGAATTTACCACTTTCTCCATAAACAGAGAATTGTTCGTTTGCGTCACTAGTTTAAAGTCAGGCCCTCAGAGTTAAGCAGTCCTAGTTTCTTGCCTCGAACGGCGCCTTAGGGGAGCACTTCCCAGCAATGCAAAATTACTGTTCATGAAATAAAGTTAAAATCAGCTACATTTTAACTCACCTGGGAGAAGATATTTGCTGTTGGTGCAACCTTGCTGTCAACAATACTATACAAGATGGCCAACAGTCTGTCAAGAGGGAAAGGCTTCGGCCCAAGTAGATGATTGCTGGTCTGTAACAAGAGAGACATCAATGAAACCGATAATCATTCGGGGTCCACGTAGATTACATTTACCAGGGTTGCTTTTAGGTCCTGATCTAGTTTTTCTCTGCCAAAGAGATGCAGCTCAAGCCATTTGTAGCACAAAAAGGGCAGACTAGTTGGCTCGCGTGGTCATTTTATACAGTCAATATCTTTACATGCACTCACATTTGCAATGCATTAGTGCACACTGAGATTAATAATGTAACCGCTGGCAATTCGCGTATGCTACTAGTATGTCAAAATATAGTAAGTGGTTAAAAGCAGACATCTTGGCGCTAAAACAACAAAACAAAAAATAGAATGGAGTGCCACCTCTAAGCATCCATACACATTCCGACATGTAGGATGGGGGCCAAAAAGATTTCTGCTATGACAGGGCTCTTTGAACAAGAAAGGGGGACTAATTTGCTGATGTACATTATGGATTGACAGTGGAAGGTTGGAGTTTGCAGAAGTTGTCGAAGGTTTCATATCCGGAGTTACTAGAAAGGACCAGCACCTATCTCAAGTTCAACTTTTAGCAAGATTGACTGACTGCAAGATATGAACAAGTGGTTAAAAGACTGTCCATACCACCTTCCAATCTCAAACGAGTCTTTACAAAAGCTCATGATATCCATAACTGGATATGATATTAGAACTAATTACTTCAGCTGCTCCTGACTCACGGATGGAACATATGTTTTGCTCCTTTACTTGAATTCTGTGAAAGGTGACATCAGTAGGTGAGCTAAGGGTGGACGACTGTGGTCCACATGCCGCAAAAAGTTAAGGGCATACAGAGCGACTTTGGTTCAAGGTGTACGGAGTGAAGGCGTTTCAGTGAATATGCGTAAAATAATGTCCGGCCTTGGATATCATTTCGGTCCCTGTAGATTACAAACTTTGACCTTAAGTAAAACCATTCCAAGAAACAAAGGCACGTTAATGCATAGTTATAGATGGATGCACTCTCGACTAGCGATGATGCTGGGAATTCGGAGGGGTTTCCCCGCCTTAAATAAGTTAAAAATTATGTGGAAATAAATCTTCACTTTGACCTTAAGATTGTATGACACCTAATATTTATAGATGATTTTGCTGGGTGTGTGGGTGTTTTAATTCATTGTACATCTCCGAAGCCTCACTTGGGGGCTGGGTGGATTGCATCTGAAACTAAATATTCAAGGTCAAAACCTAGGACTACAGCATAAATAGCTGGTTTATTTTGAAGTATGAAACTATTATGGATTCCCATCTTGTACATTCGTTTCAAAGTAGATGACTTGCTCTCTGCTGGTGGTGGTGCTAAAGCCTGGCACAAGGCTGTGAAATTCCACCATCAAATCATGAGCTAGGATGCACAAGCTTCATATTAAGCCACCAGAGTGTTGCTCCATGCAATATGAGTAATTTCCATTTTCCAGTATATTGTTCCATCAAAATGTAATCTCCACACTAGAGAAAAGGCCCTTAGAATGAAGTATTCCTTTGTCCGTATTCCCTACATCAAATGGCATACACAACCAGCTACGAAAACAAACCTCAAAAGATAAGATGGTGTTCAAGTAACAGCGAAAGGGACACATATTGAAGCCACGTAATTTATCTTCTAGAATGAAATCAATGTAATGGTGTGTGCGCTGTGAGTAGCTCCTTGCATGAATGATGTAGATCACAAGGGTTAGCACAGGAGTATTATTTTCCAAATGATAGCACTTTGTGTCAACTGGGGCTGTGGGCTAAGCAGGCTGTGTTCCTGTTGAGGCATACATCTCTTACCTGGAAACTACTACCAGAAGACACGTGTATCCGAATGAAAGCTTTACTTTAACTGGCCAGTTCCAAGCTCCAATGGATGCTTGTGATATGCAAGTAAACGAAAGAATGTCCCATACGAAAAGTATGATGCATTCTAGGTGACCCTGTCGTTGAGGACGCACACCCATGATTGAAAACGTTTCAGCTTTTCAGAACAGACCCCTGCAATTCTGTTCCAACCCAACAGACGGGGTAATGCACAGCATCCAAATCAATTAAACAGGTTTAATGACATTTTTAAACGCCACAAACCCAATGGTCTACAAGCAACCCAAAAAATGCGAACGTACATAAATTCAACACATAGACGAAAACCAAGTTTTGGTCAAATGATTACATTTTTAAACAGTTTTTTCTTTAGAAAATCTCCTCAGTTATTCCTCCCCTATATATGTGCCTCTCCCCTTTAGGTCCATGTCTGCTGCCAAACAAAGCTCTTACATTGTTAAAGCATGTTTTATTACAAACTGCCTTCATTTTCTTTCCCTAAATTTAATCAGTGCTAGTGAGTTCTACAGGACTCAACCCTCTTTGACTACTTTGTATTTATAAGTGGGCTTTACGAGATCCAAGACTGGGGTATGGGTTTAAATCCAAGGATATGCAATTATGCCCTGGTTTTTCCACTCTGAAAATATTTTGTACTGGATTAGTGTCTAAAAGAAATCCAGAAGTTCTTTAAAGCTCTGAATGTGACTCTTCTGAAACAAAATAGGCTCCTGAACCAATATGAGTCCTAGCAACCAATTTCCATGATCAATACCAAGTCTAAAATCCTTGCCGAGGTACTGGCAAACACGTCTCGCGCCAATCATAACCCACTTAATACATCCTGATTAAAATAGCTTAATGCCCCTTTTGGTCACCAGACAGTATACGGCGCGCCTTTAATGCCTTAGCAGTAGTACAGACTGAACAAATTGAGTATTACTACTCACAGACTTCGATAAAGCCTTTGATAGCATCTGATGTGACTACTACGTCGGACTACTAGGCTACATGGGCTTTGGGTCACACTTTCCAGCCTACATTCATCTGCTCTACAGCGCACTCTGGGCCAGGGTTTAGGTGGGAAGGACATTATACCACTCCTTTCCACTGTGGAAAAAAGGGCAAGGCAGGGATACCCACTCCACTCGTTCTTGTTTGCCATAGCAATCAAGCTTCTGGCCCTAGACAGACAAAACAAGTAGATTTCTGGGTTTAGGTCTGTTGATCCACAAGACAAATCTCACTGTATGCCAATGACTTACTCCTGTACCTAAGAAAATGGCTGTCGCCCGGTCCAGTTGCGGTGTAACAGCTTGAGGACTTTGGCTACTACTCTGAACTAAACGTCAACTGGCCTAAAACTAGACTTTTTCCCTTATGTTCGGCAAAAGATATATGCCTTGAGTAAAAGTCACTGTGATCTGGTTAAGTATCCAACTTACACAGGTAAAAGAAATGGCATGAGCTGACAGCACATTTCCTGCTACTGGTGAGTGTACGTAAAGACACAAAATTTGATGTGTTCGCCACTCTTAATGTTGGGCAGAATTGAGTTACTGAAAATAATTGTCACTCACTATAAAACTAACTCTTCTCTCTCACGTGAGTTTCTACAAACGGACGTCCATCTTGCAACATTTCTTCTAGATCAGTAGCCACCCCAGGCCTCGTTTGCCAAGTGTTGTAAATCAACATTTGATGGAGGGTTAGCTATAACAGACCCTATATTTTATTACAGAGCCACACACCAAATCGTCATGAATGAGAGGATCTGTTAACGTCAGAGGGGCCTATTGAAGATCCAGCATACAGGACTGAGTTGTGGACAATGGGTGAGCGTTCCCCCAAATCAATTCCTCCACAGGAGAACACTTGCATCAGTGGTCCTCTCTCAGGTGAGGATGGAGACAGAAACATACAAGGCATCAAATAACCAAATCTGACGGGCTGGTAAAATAACAGCCCAAGCTCTCTTGTGGGTGACACCCTCTTACCGACATAATGTCGTTGGAGGGCTTCAGGGATGAGTCCGTTCTGGAGATTTCATTATAGGGAGATGTAATGAAACGGATCACAATAAAATTCTTCTTAAGTATTAAGGAAGAATATGGTCCGCTCCAGACACAATTTTACCAATACCACCAACAGAAGTACACTCTTGCCCCTGTTTGGTGGGAATACTTGACCTCCCCAGACTTTAGTCCTCTGGAGGCAAAACTGACTACGTCCTAGTTCCTGCCATGAGGGAAAATTTCCTGCATGTACTGATCCCTGGTTATCAATTTTTCAAGGGCCTTAAAGCTTAGTAAAGCATGAGAAAATGACGCAGGCCACCTGTAAGATAAGTAATGGGTATAGCCCTATGGCCCCAGCGAGGCAACAATTGCGAACATTTGATTGATACAAATCAAATATTTACACAGAATACATTTGACCTCTCAAAGACGCTTTTGCTTCTGGCGGAGCCCAGGGACGGAGTGCATTATATGCTGGGCAGAGGTGAGAACTTTATCCACACCATTTGCATATGCCAAGTGCTCAGGCCCTTCCGGGAAGGGGTATATAAAAATTTCATGTGCTTCAGATGAAACAAACGACCACTGGATTTGAGCCCACAGCTAACTTTACTAAACATACTATAAGAGGGTTTCACAAGGGCAAAGAAGATCCTGCTGACACCTGGGGGAATAACACCGGGAAATGTCACATAGCTCAGAAACTGAGGAAGGCAAACCTTACAAACTATCTCAATGGAGTAGAGTAGGGGCATGGAGAGATGCTGCATATTCGGATTTCCTACAGAGGAGGCCAGGCCTTGTCCCCATAAACATCATAAGAAGTTGACCATTCAGCTATTATTACTTCTCCCGGTAAATAACTTCCTAGAAGACAAACACTTGTGCAAAATTGGTTTCATAGTTACAATAATTTACATTAGATAAGTGTATATATTTCTTAAAAAAATAAAAAATACTCCAAAAACATATGTCGGGCGTTTATGGCCACATAAGAATGGACTCGAAAGTTAGACTGATAAACAGATTTTTCTAATAAACAAAGTATTTTGTTTGCAACATGTTATGTAACATTTGAGAATTTAATTTTGTTTACATACCTTTTCATGCTTTTTCAGAAAATTGGTCTTCTTAATTTTGCCGTGATGCTAAAGAATGAAAGAAAAAATGTAATGGTAAACACAGATATATGAAAGGCGCAATGTTCAACAAACACATGCCTGACCTAGAACGTAACATGCATGGCAGTATTACAGCATTCATTTTGTTTATTGATGGGAATAACGCATGAAGAATTAGGGGATGTAGGCCTGGAAAGACAGTAATTATTAGAAACAAGCAGGAACCAAAGCTCTTAATATTTCACATCAATACTCTTTTTACTACGCCTGCAACAATTCCTCTCAATTCTTCAGCAACAAAATTACTGCCATTTACAGTAACTTCAGTCAACAACTGTACCCGACGGACCTCAAACACCTCTCAATCTTGTCCAAAGAAGGAAACGTTACTCACCTGTAATCCTGGTTCTCTTCCAGAGTCATAAATCATAAACACTGAAAAGTCCCACCCAACCATGGGGACCCTGGAGCACTTTTAAATTAGACATATAGGTATAACACACTTTGAACTACAGTGCCCTACATAAATAGTTGCAGCCTGAAGAAAGGCTAAAAATGGCCAGATGTCATTGAATTGTTCTTTTAAAAAAAGAAGCCAATTAGATAGAAATGCATTATTAATAAAAAGTGAGCATAACAAATCTTTCACCCACCATTTTGAAATGAAAGCAAATATTAGACACCATTAGCCAATAGGCTGCAAAGCACAGAAGAGAAGAACTAGCACTATGCCTTTAGGAACCTCACTATACACGCCGTATTCAATTATGCTTCACAGAAGACAATTAGGTCAGGTCACTTTTACAGAAATTAGGAATCCTAGGTGAAACAACTGTTGAGAGCTTTAATAATCTCTGTCCATGGATGTGGGAGGGTTGCTTATGACTTTGATGAGGATTTTCCAAGAAAAGAGCTAAGATCACAGGTGGGTAACTTCCTTCTCTTCCAGGGGATCCTCATCAGTGGTCATAATCATTAAATAGAAACGCAAACTCATACCACACAGGATTCCTAATTTCATTAAAAATGATCTGATCTGTCACCTGTGAGGCATGATGGAATACAGAGTGTGTTGTGAGGTTCTGCAATGCACAGAGCCAGTTCTTCTCTTCTATGCTTTGCATTGCGGCCTAACAGCAAACAATTTCTCATACTTCCTTTCTCTTTTTCCTTTTAAAAAGGCATGTGAAAGATTTTCTATGGTCACTTTTATACGTGACACATTTCTATGTAATTTGCAACTTTTTTTAAGTGAAAAATTCAATGACATCTGACCATTTCTAGCCTTTCTTTAGGCTGCAAACATATAGGTAAGGTACTATAGAACAACGTTTGTTATACATATATGTATAAATTAAAAGTGCATCCGGCTCCATGCGTGTGGACAGAACTATTCAGTGCTTATGACTTTGAGGTTAGGCCTCAACCAGCAGGGTAGTCCTCTGCAGAGAAAGGTAGGCCTCAAGCAGCAGGGCAGTCCTCTGATATACATGGCAGTCTTTCTATACTGTCCAGCGTTTAAAGTGGAATAAACTTCTAGACTTTGCCATCCACCCCTACCATCTTCTAGCAATTTTATTCTTTCCCTGCCAGGCTCCAAGAGGTCTTGAGTGGCACTAGACCTTTGTAAAATTCTTTCTGAGTATGCTGGAGGCAGCCCCTTTGAAATGTAAGGGGGTATGGAACACGACCCCAACCATGCTGCTAGGAAGGCACATTCTATATAAATCAGAAACGTACAAGGTGACCCACCGTATAGGACATCCATGACTACTGCAGTACACCTACCAATGGGAAAGAAGTGCAAAGGCCTTTCCTGATAAATGCATTATAATCAAAGTTCATGAATTGCTGAAGAGTAAAATTAAAATCATTGGGTCTGCTACTCACCATAATGCATCTGTACTATTAGATCTCTATTCACCCATCCCTTAAACGCATGGAATATCATTCAACACAAGGGATGGGACCATGGGCCCGATTTAGATATTGGCAGACAAGTTACTGCGTCACAACGGTGATGGATACTCCGTCCACCAAAACCTAAATCCGATTGTATCCTATGGGCTAGAGATTTCGGTGGATGGGAAATCCGCAACCGTCGTGATAGAGTAACTTGTCTGCCAATATCTAAATCAGACACAATATCCTTATGCATTTTGACATTGTCTGTTCGTTCATGAGCACCCCCGCGGCCTACTTGCTAGTGTGTTGCTCTGGGCTAGCAGCACCGCTGCACAGCTCTACATAGCACCTGCAGAGCAGAGCCTGCCCTGTCTGCTGCCTCATCTCTGCTGCCGCCTGCTAGCCCCTTTCAGGCCCCCACCTCCCGCCGTTCTCCCTCCTTGCCCCCCTCCCCCGGCACTGCCAGGGACTACTTAATCGTGGTCGCAAGGAGTGCACACCAATGTCAGCAGGAGGCTATTTCTTTGCCAACGGATAACAAATCTTCATACACAAGGTGCCCTAACAAATTGTACATTTGTGACCATCTTGTCTTTCTTTTCTCCTGCAAAGCAAACAAAGAACTGATTATTCACTTTGTACTCTTGTGTAGTCAATGTAAGCACATTTGTGGTCCAGCTTTGTAACCTTTGCTCTTTGATGGGATGAGCAGGAAAAAAGAAGCATGAAGAGTGATGGACAGCATGTGAAAGGCAGACATGACCATTGTAAGAAGGAAGGACGAATACAAAGTGCTAGCTTGTCGGTAAAGAGAGCAATTTAAAGTGGAAAGGCCAAAAGGATCTGTAATTAGCTTACCATATGGATCTAAGATATTGCTACAAAGAATACAGTTTTCAAAGAAAAAACCCTACCTAGCAGCTGTGCATTGGCACGAAGAGCAAAGCGATAACAAAGGTTAACATCCAATTCCTATCCCACTGCGGGAAACTAAAAGTCATGGGAGGAAACAAATATATTAGGTCTTATAAAAACTGTGCCACTGAAAGCGACCTAAATAAAGAGGATTCAACAGTGAGACACGAATACAGCAGATGGCAGCTATACCTCTGGTTAGGCAAGAGAAAGCCCAGAACACCACAGAGACCAGACTAAAAGGAGAACAATCATGCACATTTGTACCAAGCAAATCATTTTGCTAGGGGCCCGAACAGAATGACTTTGTAACAGCCTTTCAGGCACCGGAGATGAGGTCTCATGTTGGGATGCTATTAATTGTGTTTGACCAATGACTTTGTGTTTCACCACTGCACATATTAGTTGCTCAATGTTCACCAGTAGCACATTATGGGCCTGATTACAACTTTGGAGGACGGTGTTAATCCGTCCCAGATGTGACGGATATACCACTTACTGTATTACGAGTCCATTATATCCTATGGAACTCGTAATACGGTAGGTGGTATATCCGTCACATTTGGGACGGATTAACACCGTCCTCCAAAGTTGTAATCAGGCCCTATATGTTTTGTTCAGATTAGCTGCCTATTGGCTTTGACACGACATTAGCCATTACATTGTGTATTCAGTTTAGCTGCCTATTGGCTTTGACATGACATTAGACATTACATTTGATATTTAGGTTAGCTTTAAACTGGATTGTAATCATTAGTCAAACACACACGCTTTTTATCCTCAGGGGACATGAATTCAAATGGTGCACTCAATTTCACTGGTGACTCTTTTACCTGTGGTACTCCCTGCACCCTCTCCACATCCTGAAAAGGGGCTTGTGACACCTGTTCATGTAGGACTGCAGTGACTCTAGCCCTGTCTTGCAGGTGCACTCTTTTCTTCCCCTGTTCCTGTCTTATTTAAACTCAGAAGTGCATTCCAGAGAGGTTCTGTAAGCTCGGATATGAGATAAGAGGGAAAGCAGAACATTATGGCTTAGTCATCAGTTTTCAGAGTCAGGAAATTAGAGATTTCTAAGTGCACAATTTAAAAGTGTAATTGTTTTTTGTTGTTAAGAGAATTACAGAAGCACTGGAGACCATGTTTGAAAATGCATGTGAAGTTAAACTGCCTGATGGTGCTGTGAGAAACATGTTTTCTTGCTGTGATAAAGCATATTTAGAAAATGTGCCTTTTGAAAGCAATGATGTTCCTTTTGTTCTTGACAGAAGGGTTTGGATACTTTTATCTGCTTACAGAAAAATGCAGGAGAGATGTAAGCAGTTAGAACATGAAAATAAGAATTTACATGAGCAAATTAGCAAGAACACATTAATGCAAGATAATGCTGAAAGCTATAAAACTGCTGTTTTAGGAGAATCTGGCTTTTCCCATTCCAGTAATGAGGGGGTTAAGACAGCTGTGAGCCAGTCTGAGCCTCCGTGTGTACCAGGCATGAAACAAAATACCCCTCAGCTTTTGGCAGTTGAAGTGCATTCCTTAACTGACAACACGGAGAACAGAGCTCAGAATCGCTTCTGCAAAGAAAAATTAATTACATGGCAGAGGTACCGTCGCAAAATGTGCAGTTACTGGCACAAGTAAAACGAAAGATTTTAGAGTTTCTTACTGTTTGCACTAAACAAGAGACACTGAGTTTCATTAGCTTGTTTGATTTTTGGAAACAGTATAGCCCTCATCTGAGTGAAATCCTAACACTTTGGTATAAAGTCACTAGGAAAAAATATAAGCAGCTGCGCGCTTGTGATTTGGCAAATGAAATAATTAAGACTTTAGGTTTCTGCGCAGGGCAAGAGGGAAACACTGATTTACGTGTAAATCAGGAACAGGGGAAGAAAAGAGTGCACCTGCAAGACAGGGCTAGAGTCACTGCAGCCCTACATGAACAGGTGTCACAAGCCCCTTTTCAGGATGTGGAGAGGGTGCAGGGAGTACCACAGGTAAAAGAGTCACCAGTGAAATTGAGTGCACCATTTGAATTCATGTCCCCTGAGGATAAAAAGCGTGTGTGTTTGACTAATGATTACAATCCAGTTACTGAAAAGTTGTTTTCTAGCACAGGAGAAGGAACAGCGTTGTACAATGTGTGTCAGACTTTAAAGCAAGAGCTGTTTGAGATGTGTCATTTTTACACTGATTCTTGGTTCACTGCCAATGGTTTAGCTGTTTGGTTTTCCACATGGCTTGTACCTAACTGGTTCAATTCCATTGCAGATGTTAAAGAGAACAATTCAGAGTCTGAAGTGTCCACCCAGAATTCTGACTTAGTGGGGATGGCTAAGTGGGTGCACCAGAAATGTGAACATCTGAGAGAAAAAGCCACTTACAGGTGGGCAGAGATGAGAGGGATGCACATTCCCCTAGATTTGATAAAAACTGTGCAGTACGCACAAGAGCAATCTGTTCCACAAACAGTCACAGAGCAGTTGGGGAGAGGAAAGTTACCAGGACAGATATGGCAAATTGATCAGGTTTTAGGGGGAGTGATTGCTGCAGATTACCAAGGAGAAATCAAAATTATGCTGAAAACTGGAAAGGAATCTGATTAATTCATACTAATTGGAGACAGAATGGCCCAACTTTTCAAAAGTGCAGTGAATGGAGGTTTGGTAAAGGAGTCTGCCCCAGCCCTTCTGACAGTGCAAGAAAAGGGAAGCTGTGGTGCAGCAGGTAAAAATCTCAGTGCTGAGGTGTGGGTTGAAGCCCCAAGTGACCCTCCAGAACCTGCAGAAATCATAACAAAGGGCTATAAAAACGTCCTGCTGATTATAAAACAGGGAAAGGAAGAGGAAGGGCACATTTCAGATGACAAATGTTATTTGCAAGAAAAGTCATACTTTTTTCTTTTGCAGATCCTACCACGTATCGCCACTGACCATGAGTGTGCTGGGTGGTCCCCCTTCGGGTGTGTGCGTGTGGGGTCGGGGAAGGGACCGAACCCCCAACCTGAACCTGACTGAGTAAAGTACAAACACCATGGATCCATTTTGCGCAACTGGCGCCTTCAGTTCAAGTTCAACTTGTTTGACTGCATTCTTCCACTGGAACTAAGCAACCTTAACAGTTAACTGTCTGTGTTTTTTCGTGTGGAACTCTCACTTTCGCCAGCAAACCTTTCAGGTGGACCGTGCACCTTTACATGAGTAGAACTCATGCTACATCAACTTGCTGTTTTAGAGACACTGTTGAATTAGAGACAATATACGTTTCAGTCTTTTCTGTGTCGATGTATCTGATGTGAAAGGTTATGAGATCAATATGTTAATCCACTTCCATTGCTTTACAGTGATTGCTCTGATCATTCAAATCTGATTTGCTTATGTTTTTTTGTTGATATTAGTTGTTTTTTTGTTTGAAATAAGAGGTATGTGAAACAAAAATTCATTGGTCATAGGGTGGAATGTGATGCTATTAATTGTGTTTGACCAATAACTTTGTGTTTCACCACTGCGCATATTAGTTGCTCAATGTTCACCAGTAGCACATTATATGTTTTGTTCAGTTTGGCTGCCTATTGGCTTTGACACGGCATTAGTCATTACATTCTGTATTCAGTTTAGCTGCCTATTGGCTTTGACATGACATTAGACATTACATTTGTTATTTAGGTTAGCTGCCTATTGGCTTTAACGTAGGGTTAGACCTTGCAGTTGAGACATTACAGACGTCTGTGTTTTTCCAAGCTGTGTTTTTCCACAAGATGGACCAAGCTGTTTTTTTCACACCAGACCTTAGCTGATAAGAGCACGTAGATTTTGTGTTTACCTCGCAATCCAGTCTGTGAACGAAGAGCTCAGGAGAATTGGCCTCTCTCCAATGTTCTTTGGCTCTCACACTGAGTTTGCTTTTAAGGATCACTCTGGGCTACAGTGAGTTAGATTTGAATCTGCTTGACTTCAGACGGGAACTAGACGTCAGTTGCTCATCTCCCGTTTGGGTAGAGAATCTCTTTCTCATAGTTGACCGGAGTCATCAACTTGCAGACCCCAGAAAAATGAAGCTGAATATAGACCCTACCGCCTTGCCCATACGGTGATGAATTTTGACTTTTATGCTTTGAAGTGATGCACCTATATTTGCTGTATACATTGCAACTGAGAAGTACTTTGATATATTTTGCTTTCATTGCTGCAACTACTTTTGAACGTGTGCTTCCAATCTACTATTTTCATCTCTCAGGAACTTGTGGGTGTGGGAGAATTAACAACAATAAATGTATTCTTTAAACTCAGAAGTGCATTCCAGAGAGGTTCTGTAAGCTCGGATATGAGATAAGAGGGAAAGCAGAACACATGTCTGGTGGTAAACGAAAGGTTTCTAGTTGGCACAGTTGAATCTGCACTTATGTGTCTGAAATATCAGAATACTGGGGTAGAGGGCCCGACTATCCTCCAGTGAAAGCAACTCCAACCTGTGAGGGAAAGGAAGAGAAGAAATAACGCTGGAGTGGAAATAATCTGCATAACAAATCCTTCAGGCCAAACCTGTAGTAATCAGGATCAGTTAAGCTTAATCCTTCTGCACACCCTTCTACTGCCACTGGGTAGTTAGATCTAGGAGCACATTTTCATAGGAAATCGTTTTTTTGGTTTGCTTTTAACCCTGCGCAGGTGGACAAATCTTCGCAAAACTTTCCATCTCAGCTCCAGCCTGGAAAGTTTGTAGGTCAAGCGGGGAAGAGAAAAAGGGAAGGGAGGTGGGAGAGTTTTCGGGGTGCTCTCAAACTGCATCTCCCCTATGCAATTTTCCATACAACAAATTTGGCAGAAAGCTAGATCTTGACCAAGAAAGCATGCTTTTTTGTGTTTGGTGTAAATCCATTAAGTAGTTTTTCCAGAAATAAAGGTTTAGAATTTATGTACATACACCGCAGGGGGATCAGTGGACCAACACATTTAAAGGTAAGATCTGATTGGCTGCCACCATATCAATAAAGATGTAGCAGCTGTAATTTAAAAACTTGGAGACTCAGTCCTCTGTACTCAAAAAATAGATTAAAAAAACATAGGGGGCAGGGGTTTAAAAAACAATAATCAAATCCACAGAAGCTCAGGCAAGAATGTAATTATATATATATATATATATATATATATATATATATATATATATATATATATGTTCCCCAAGCCCCCATGCACCCTCCCACTCCTCCCAGAGTTGGCAAGGACCTGTGGGTTATCAAATTAAGTGGCATAAGTGGGCCCCTCCTCCCTAATCAGTTTTCAGCTCCAGGGGCACCACGGCCTGCTGGGGGGTTTGGGTGCCTGAATGGGGATGGCCGCAGGCCAGTCCCTGCACCCAATCCCATGCCGTCCAGGAGGAGAATAGGTTGGTTTCCTCTCTTCGGTCAGCTGTTGGTTGCCAGGGAAGGGGTTCTCCCACTCCCCCTTCCCACTGAGTTTCCTGGCCATCCTCCCAGGTGCATTCCTACATTCACATCTGTCTGAAAGTTGACAAAAGTGAAGTAGCTAGGCAAATCAAGCTTCCAGGTGCGCTGCCACCCTCAAGACTTATGGTCACCATTGATCTTATTTCAGCACGTGGTGCCTTCAGAGGTATTTCCATTGCTGGGACTGTGACCCTCATGAAATCTGAATTTTTTTCAGGAGGGTTTTTCTCTGTGGGACTTGATTTATCACCCCTCAGGACCCAGTAAACTGCAATTTCTTTTTTGGGAACCCTGGATTTGGGGGTAGGAGAGATGGGTTCTGAGGCTGATGACATCGAAGATTAGGCTCGCAAATTACAGAAAACAAACAAGCTGGTTTAAGTCTTTGCTTCAGGCGTGGTATCTCCGCCTTGGTCACAATGACCTTGCAGTGCTCTTCACTCAAACTTTAGGTGACAATGACCTTGTAGCCTCTCTTTTAAGATCAAGATTTTGTTGGTCTTCTCCTATGCTCATGCTCACTGAATGAGGTAACATGGGTACCTGGTTTCCTGTTCTCCTTATTTGTGTCTTTCCAGACTGGTAGGTGCTCCAACATTGTCCTTGATTTGTACACAAGTTCTTCTCTTCTCCACTGTCTGCAGGGAAATGTCTTGCCTGTTTATGTTCCAAGATCCATCCACACTTAAGGAGATTTGTCTCAATGCACCCTTGATGTCTGTTATTTGTTTGACTGTATTTGGCATGAAGGATGAGATCAAACAAAGTGACAGTTTTGGGGAATATAGCTGGGCCCCTTGAGCCCTTATATAATCTTGAATCTGGATCAACTGATGCACTCA
Source organism: Pleurodeles waltl (assembly GCF_031143425.1). Lineage (NCBI taxonomy): Eukaryota > Metazoa > Chordata > Amphibia > Caudata > Salamandridae > Pleurodeles > Pleurodeles waltl. The sequence goes on from NC_090442.1 coordinate 888,453,988, forward strand.
GTCACTACGTGGCCTATGAATTAGCTAACTTGCCTCAGCCTGAGAGGATTACTGGAGGATTGAGCAAATAGAGAACTATGAAAGCAGAGACATTGTACTTTCCTAACCAACATAATAATAAAAAAAATCTCCTTTCACCACATTGTCTCTTTTTTCCCCTTAACCAGTACGGTGCCTTGGACGAGGTGATCTCGTCTAAGGCACCGGTTCCCGGGTGCCTTGGACGAGATCACCTTGTCCTTACACCCAGGAACTGGGGGGAGCGCTAGCGCTCCCCCCATGAGCCCCCCCACCCACACCCCCGGTCGTGGATGGAAGGGGAAGCCCTTCCCCTTCCTCCCGACCCCTCCCTTGGCAATCCGATGACGTCAGCGCGCTTACAGCGCGCCAACGTCATCAAATATTGCCGATGGACGCGCTGGAAGCCATTTGCTTCCAGCGCGTCGAGGGAGCAGGATTGCAGGTGAGTCCTTCCCTCTTTGGGTGGTGGGGGAAAACAGACACGGGGGGAAAGGAAAGGGTTTTTCCTTTCCCCCAGTGCCTGTTTTCAGTGGATTCCTGCTCCAGGATCGCGGGCGGGGCCTAAGTGACCACTAGACTAAACCACTAGACACCAGGGAAATTATTTTCTTTGTTTTAGGGCAGCGCCCCTTTAGGCAAGGGTCGCTGCCCCGGGGGCAATAATTTTTTTTATGTGTTTCGGCCGCCCCTGGGGCTAGATAGGCCATGTTTTTGGCCGATCTGGCCCCCGGGGAGAGGGGTCGAAACCCACTAGGCGCCAGGGATTGTGAGGTGTGTGTGTGTTTTGTGTGTTTGGGGGCACCCCTTGGGCAAGGGTCGCCCCCCCCCAAAGGGGGAAAATTTTGTATTGGCTATCTCTGCCCCCTTGGGGCAGAGGGGCCTATTTTTGTAGGCCCATCTGCCCCCAAGGAGGGCAGAAACCACCAATACGGCAGGGATTTCTTTTTTTTGGTTCCCCTTTTTTTGTTTAGTGCTGGGGGTGCCCCCCGTTTGCCTCCTTTGGCAAGGGTCCCCCCTAAAGTGGGCACAGAGCTGTTGGCTATTTCTGCCCTCCTTGGGAGCAGATCGGCCAATTTCTTTACGCCCATCTGCCCCCAAGGGGGGCAGAATCCACTTAGGCACCAGGGATCCTGTGTGTGGGTATGGGTGTGTGTGTGTGTGTTGTGTGGGGGGGTGGCGGCACCTTTGGCAAGGGTTGCCCCCCAAAGGGGGCACGTTAGTGATGGCCATTTCTGCCCACCTTGGAGCCACAGCCTATTTATTTTTAGGCCCATCTGCCTCCTAGTGGGGCAGAAGCCACTTAGGCACCAGGGACAATTTCTAAGTTCTTGGTGGTGGGGTGTTTGTCAACTGGCGAAGTAATTGTATTTGTGATTATAACAGTTTATTTCTTCTTTTTGTTCTAGTTCAAAGCTTTTGCTTCCTTTGCTGTGGATCCTTTGCTGGTTTTGGCAGCAGTTGTCCTGCGGTTTGCATAGTTGCATGTTTTAGGTAAGTGAAAGCAATTTACTCCAAAGGAGTATTCTTGACATGCACGAATGACATGTTTGTAGGTGGTGTACTAAATGCAGTATTGTGTGTGAAATTGTCCTTAGATTTGAGCACAATGTTATTTGTGTTGTCATATGTCTAATTTGCTTTTTTCTTTTTTCTTTTTAGTGGGATATCATTGGTGATTGCTGTGTCTGTGCAGGGTAGTTGCTGGTGAGTAGCTTTTTCAGGTAAGTGAGTGGTATAGTTTTTTAGTACATAACTCTTAGTGATAAACCTACACTTCGTTTATTACTTATTTTAGTGCTAGTTGTTGTTGGCAATCCATTTGTTGTTAGTGAGGACCGTGGCTAGCCACAGAGTGATCGCTCAGCAGGTTGTTGGCATGCTCTTTGAGTCATCTTCAGACCATGATTACAAGACTGACTCTGCATCTGAGGCAGAGGAGGAAGCGAGAGATTCTGGTAGTTTTCTGTCCGAGAGTATTCTTCTGATGAGGAAGCTACTCTCAGTGCAGATGAAAGGCCTGTTGTAGAGGAGGACCTTGATATGCCAAGAGTGCAGCAGCCTGGGGCTGAAGGGTTTCCCATTAGAAGACCTGACACCTGGATTGCCCCAAACATGGAGCAGCCACAGTTACCTGCATTTACTGGTCTCCCAGTCAATACGGAAAACTTTTTGTCTGTCCATTTCTTTCACTTGTTTATGGAAGATGTATTTTTGGAAGAGATTGTGGAGTAGACTAATTTGTATGCAGAGCAATATTTGCGGGACAACGATGTCAGACTTAAGCCTCAGTCTGGAGCTACTCAGTGGGTTCCCACATATCTGGAAGAGATTAAAAAGTTTTTAGGTTTGACATTTTTGATGGGGTTAATCAGGAAGCCGTCACTGGCTTCTTATTGGTCTACTAGTCCCTTGATGACAACGGCTATATTTCCTGCAACTATGACACGTAATAGCTATTTGCTGCTTCTTCGTATGCTGCATTTTGTAGACAATGCTTTAGCCTTGCCACGAGATCACCCTGATTGTGACCGTCTTTTTAAGATTAGGCCTGTCCTTGATCATTTTGTAGATCGGTTTTCAGAGGTCTATGTTCCAGGCAAAGAGATAAGTGTGGACGAGTCTTTGGTCCTTTTCAAGGGGCGTTTAATTTTTAAGCAGTACATTCCTAGTAACAGGGCACGGTATGGGATTAAATTGTATATGCTGTAAGAAAGCAGTACAGGATATGTGTATAATTTGCAGGTCTACACTGGTAGGGATTCCAGTATTGACCCTCCTGGTTGTCCGGCCACTTTTGGAGTTAGGGAAAAAATTGTGTGGGAATTTGGTAGACGACTGTTTAACAAAGGTCACTATTTGTACGTAGATAATTTCTACACTGGAGTGCAGTTGTTCAAGGAGTTGCTTAGAGTGGACACTGTTGCTTGTGGCACAATCCGTTCTAACCGGAAAGGCTATCCAAGGGAGCTTGTCTGTAAAAAAACTTGAGAGGGGACAGTACAGTGCCTTGCGGAATAATGAGCTGCTAGCTCTGAAATTTTCAGACAGGAGGGATGGGTACATGCTATCTACCATACATGATGAGAGTACTTCCCCTGTGACTGTTTGGGGTCAGGTTGCGGAAGTGCGCAAACCTGCGTGCATTTTGGACTACAATAGGCACATGGGTGATGTTGATAAGAGTAGATCAGAGGTTGGAACCTTACACTGCTCTTCGTAAGTCTTACGTGTGGTATAACAAGTTGGCCCTAAATTTATTTCATTTGGCAACTTTTAATGCTTTTATTGTGTTCAAGGATTGTTCACCTGAGTCAAGGATGACATTTGTTAAATTTCAGGAGTCAGTGATAGAGAGCCTTATTGTGGTGGAACGGGCAACAGTTCCTAGAGTAGAAGTGGTGGAGGATGTGGATAGATTGAAAGATCGCCACTTTCCAGATCACATTCCTCCCACTCCCAAAAAAGACTTGCCCACAAAAAAATGTAGAGTATGTGCCCGGAGATCAATCCGGAGGGAGGGCCGGATGTACTGCCCCGAATGGCCTTCAAAGCCTGGGCTTTGTGTGCCCGGCTGTTTTAGAAGTTACCACACAAGGAAAAACTTTTGGGAAATACCGTGAGCGTAAACTGCCTATTTTATATTTTCAGATGTTCGGTTTCACGGTTGGCATTACTGTCATGTATTTAGTTAGAGCTTTTGTGTTTGTAGTTTTGTACTTATTTTATAATTAGTTAGTGGTTTCTTTGTTGTTTATAAACAAACAAAAAAGTGATGGCGGTGTGCGTGGGGTGGCGCTTGGCTGGCGGTATGGGTGGGGTGGCGCTTTGCTGGCGGTATGGGTGGGGTGGCGCTTTGCTGGCGGTGTGCTTGGGGTGGTGCTTTGCTGGCGGTGTGCTTGGGGTGGTGCTTTGCTGGCGGTGTGCTTGGGGTGGCGCTTGGCTGGTGGTGTGCTTGGGGTGGCGCTTGGCTGGCGGTATGGGTGGGGTGGCGCTTGGCTGGTGGTGTGCTTGGGGTGGCGTTTGGCTGGCGGTGTACTTGGGGTGGCGCTTGGCTGGCGGTATGGGTGGGGTGGCGCTTGGCTGGTGGTGTGCTTGGGGTGGCGTTTGGCTGGCGGTATGGGTGGGGTGGCGCTTGGCTACCAGTGCCAGCCAAACGCCGGTCCACACACTCATCAGCTGGTGTGACTGCTGTATCAGGTATGTGGGCGTATGAAAGTGATGGGCCCTTGACTGGCGCTGTCTGTCGATGCGAGTGTTGTAATGTGCTGGGCCCGTGGCTGGCGGTGTGAGTGGTCTTGTGCATGTCATGTATGAAAGGTGTGTGAATGGACTGTAAAGCAGTTGGTGTTTTGCCGTGGCTTTACCGCTCACGAGCTGTGAGTCATTGGTTCAGTTTTTTGGCCTTTCGGTTATTACCAGTGCATTTCACTTTTGTGAAATCTCTTGTTAATAAAATTTGATCTACTGAACCATCACTCACCCTCGTGCGAAATCCAACCAGTATGTGTGGTACATATGACAAACCCTGCTCCGCTGTAATCAGGCGTCGCAGCACACTTGACACGCTAGGTGCCTCAGGTGGGACCCCGATGATGAAGAATGCCACCAACTTGGTTGGTGGGTGAGGGGTCTTTTTCACATAACCTAAGTGCGTTTCTTTTCACAATTTTAGTGTTTGGCACATCACAGATGTATGTGGACACATCAAAATGATATATTACAAAACTACCTGTGTTTGGGGGGCGAGGGGGCACCTATGTTTTTGGTCCTGGGTACGGCCTTCATCTAGGGAAACCTACCAAACCCAGACGTGTTTTAAAACTAGACACCCCAAGGAGTCCAGGGAGGTGTGGCCTGCGTGGATCCCCCAACATTTTCTTACCCAGACTCCTCTGCAAACCTCAAAATTTGCTTAAAAAAGCATATTTTCCTGACTTTCGTTTGTACGATCACCGCTCCAGCACAAAATTCCTACTCCCCAACATTCCCCTCAGTCTCCCAAGTAAAATGACACCTCACTTGTGTGGGTCCCCAAAGCAGAGTCAGCCTAAAGATGTATAAAAGAAGAATATGTCCTTATCAACCTCTATCTCTACAGGTTTTTGGCCTTATTCTGTTGCAGGCACCTGGCCCACCCACACAAGTGAGGTATAATTTTTATCGGGAGACTCGGGGGAAACGCTGGGTGGAAGGAAATTTGTGGCTCCTCTCAGATTCTGTCACCGAAATGTGAGGAAAATGTGTTTTAGCCAAATTTTGAGGTTTGCAAAGGATTCTGGGTAATGGAACCTGGTCAGAGCCCCACAAGTCACCCCATCTTGGATTCCCCTAGGTCTCTAGTTTTCAAAAATGGTCAGGTTTGGTAGGTTTCCCTAGGTGCCGACTGAGCTACAGGCCAAAATCTACAGGTAGGCACTTTGCTAAAAACACCTCTGTTTTCTGTCACAAAATGGGCTGTGTCCACGTTGTGTTTTGGGGCATTTCTTGTTGCGGGCGCTAGCCCTACCCACACAAGTGAGGTATCATTTTTATCGGGAGACTTGGGGGAACATAGAATAGCAAAACAAGTGTTACTGCCCCTTGTCTTTCTCTACATTTTTTCCTTCCAAATATAAGAGAGTGTGTAAAAAATACGTCTATTTGAGAAATGCCCTGTAATTCACATGTTAGTATGGGCACCACGGAATTCAGAGATGTGCAAAGAACCACTGCTCCTCAACACCTTATTTTGTGCCCATTTTGGAAATACAAAGGTTTTCTTGATAGCTATTTTTCACTCTTTATATTTCAGCAAATGAATTGCTGTTTACCCGGTATAGAATGAAAACCCACTGCAGGGTTCAGCTCGTTTATTGGCTCTGGGTACCTAGGGTTCTTGATGAACCTACAATCCCCGCAACCAGAAGAGTCCAGTAGACGTAACGGTATATTGCTTTAAAAAATCTGACATTGCAGGAAAAAGTTACAGAGTAAAACGTAGAGAAAAACTGCTGTTTTTTTCACCTCAATTTCAATTTTGTTTTTTCAGTTGTTATTTTCTGTAGGAAACCCTTGTAGGATCTACACAAATTACCCCTTGCTGAATTCAGAATTTTGTCTACTTTTCAGAAATGTTTAGGTTTCACTCCCATTTCTGTCACTGACTAGAAGGAGGCTGAAAGCACAAAAAATTGTAAAAATGGGGTATGTCCCAGTAAAATGCCAAAACTGTGTTGAAAAATTGGGTTTTCTGATTCAAGTCTGCCTGTTCCTGGAAGCCGAGGATTTTAGCACCGCAAACCCTTTGTTGATGCCATTTTCAGGGAAAAAAAAACACAAGCCTTCTTCTGCAGCCCCTTTTTTTCCCATTTTTTTGAAAAAAAACTAAATTTTCACTTTATTTTGGCTAATTTCTTGGCCTTCTTCAGGGGAACCCACAAAGTCTGGGTACCTCTAGAATCCCTAGGATGTTGGAAAAAAAGGACGCAAATTTGGCTTGGCTAGCTTATGTGGACAAAAAGTTATGAGGGCTTAAGTGCGAACTGCCCCAAATAGCCAAAAAAAAGGCCTGGCACAGGAGGGGTAAAAGGCCTGGCAGCGAAGGGGTTAAAGGCCATTCATTACAATTAATGAAAGTGGAAGCTGTTCTGGGAAGACATTCTAAAGTATCAGAAGGATCCTTCATTATGTAAACTAGAAAGATCAAGGGTCTCTAGGATTCACAAAAAATAGTGGGCACCCATGCACTGGTGAGGGCAGCAAGGTAACAAGGGAAGGCAATTTGCTCTTGAGCTACCAGAGCAGCAACCTTCCAAGTGTTTCTCACACCCATCTAAGCTTGCCACCTGACCAGGTTTCCACCAGCACCACTGGTATGTCAAAGACCCAGCCAGTACAAAAATAAGCAAAATCACGTAAAGCCGGTAGCCCCTATCTATACAATTTTAGACAGCAGATATGAATAGAAAACACTTTCAAATGTGTTCTAGAGTGGAGTTAACGATCCCTTACAAATAATTAAGGTCAATGAGGGCAGAAGTCTTGTTACAAATGAATGAGTTTCTTTTCAGTCTTATTTAGTATCATGTCTGAGCCTTTGCAGACTCTTTAAAAAAAAAAAAAAAAAAAAAAAAAAAAAACGAAGAAGAGCAAAAGACTGGTATTTCTCTCCTAGAAAGGGTGCAACCATATGCTCACCACATGTGCAGGATGCCTCTCTAATTGGGATCTGAGCTACGACCAGACTAGGGCTCACCCCGCTGGTGCTCATCTGTCTGAGAGCTTGAGAGGCGCTTAGGGTGTGAACCACTGCTCAAATTCTGGCTTCCTGTAACCTAGAAGGAATTTGGACTTTTAGCTTTCAGCATCCTTCCACATCATTGCTCCTTTGTGGGATGCATTTACACAACAGTAGACAGCATAAATAAGTTTTTTTTTAAAAAAAATTTATTTTTTAAATGGTGCACAGACACTGCTCCTGTCACCAATTCCCATTCATGCCCTTTTCTATCTTTTTACTCATTCAACATCACTGCTTTGCAAAAGTAGCTATATGGATTACTGGGACTTCTTGAATTAGCCCCCTGTTTGTGTAAGGGCAAACACTATCCCCCTGACAATGTAGTTAAGCTTGTTAGTCCTCATTATAATTTTGTGCCTACAACTCACATACCAAACCCACCCCCCCCCCCCCCCCTCCACCCCCACCCGGACCACGTCCAGCAGTGGCTCCTCTGTTACCTCCCCCGAGCAGCAGCAAGCCTTTAACAACAAAACGATAATAAACTGTGTTTATTATTGTTTTGTTGTTAAAGGGGGCTGGGCCACGAGGGATGACGGGGACGAGGGGAGTGCACTGTGCATATGTATGTTTGGCTGGGCATATCTGGCCGGCCAAACACACATGCGCATTGTGCACTCTTGCCCGGCACTGTGTTGCCGGGCTGGAGAGAGCAGGCACAGGCTCCCAGTTAGCCTGGGGGCGCCTGGCCAAACACACATGCGCACTGCGCTCTCTCTAGCCCGGCACTGCATTGCCGGGTTGGAGAGGGCAGGCACAGGTTCCCAGTTAGCCTGGGAGCACCCTGGCTGGGTGCTTCACCCAATCCTAACGCTGCTCTGAGCAGCGTCAGGATTGGCTGCAAGGCAGACTGGGAGCCTGTGCCTGCAGTGATGAGGGAAAGAGAAGCGGTGCAGAGGCAGAGCATGTTCTTTTTTTTTTAATTCATTAAATGTTTCTGTCAGCCCCCCACCCTTGTCATGCCACGCCACCCAAGCCCTTGAGAGCGCAGAGCCACGACCGACTCTGTCCCATAACATTCTAACCAAACCTCAATGGTCATTAAACACATTTCCCATATAAACTTAAAACAAAACTCTCCCTACCACACTCTTGTATCTTACTATCTGTGTGGTAAATGCCCCCCCCCCCCCCCCCAATATCACAGAATACAATGTGATGGTTCGCCCACATGCGGAAGGAAGGGTTCACCTTATCATAGTGCATCAAAATATACAGTGGAACAAGATGAGTGTAAGCAGAAAATTCACTTTCAGTGAACCCACAACAGCGAAAACGACATGCTGAATTAATCTGAAACGTTACAAAGCACATACGTGTGATAGTTCATAAACAAACAGAATTAAATAAGGGTCCGGCTGTGGTGAAAGAGGGGTGGGTCTTTCATTCACTTCCTTATGTGAAGCGCACAATAATGTAGCCTCTTCCCGCGATGGTAGCTGTCCCATCAGTGAGGCTCTGCAGACCCAGAAGTGAAACAAGTCCGATTATTATTGCATGAAACCTGGTGATGCTTTTAAATCAGTTTTAACTTACATTTTTCTCTATAATGGGTACAAAAACAGCACACAAAAATACAGGTAACATGACAAACAAAACTGTGTCTCACTGAAAAGCAAAGCCAAACCACTGATGTGAGCAAAGAGTATGAAGTATAAAAATATAATTTACCTTCACAAAGAAACGCTTATCTGTCCGCGCAGGGTTGTAAGAGGCCAGGTATGCAGCAATCAGGAGAAATTTGGAATAGTAGGGAAGCTCAACATGAGCGTGAGCAGAAAGTCCTAAAACAATGTTTAGGTTTTAAAATTAGATTAGACGGCACCAACGATATTTATTCACACAATCGAGAGAATGGCGATTTTGCATGGCTTAGGCTTCACAAGATGCAATTGTTGAACCTTTTGGCGGCCCACATCCGATTTTATAAAGTTAAACTATGACGGTGGCACCTACAGCAAATAAAGCAAACACTTGGGCCTGCTCTGAATCGAAGAGAAGAAGACACACATTATTTTCATCCTAACATCAAACGCCCTTAGATATCAAATGTTACTCCAATCTGGGGGGCCCAACAGGGCCAGCTAGAGCACGGGGGCCAGGAGTGCTAGGCCCTCCCAAGTAAGTTCGCTGGCCCACCCAACGCCAACAGAATGCTGTCCATTTGTGTTATTTTTATTAAAGTTTCACGTGGAACTGCAGGCCATGGTTCTGCCCCCTGCACGCGCTTGTAGGATAACGAACAATGAATGGGAGTGTTTTGTGTCTGTTAATGGAGGGCCACAGACTGTGTGCAGTCTAGTCTATTATTTCAAGGCCTGTGGTTTAGAGCGGCTCCACAGCTGAGAGTTTCATTCTAAAAGTAAGAATGAGAACAGTCTCTTTGCTGTGGAGACAGAACAGCCGCTGCATTAACTTCAGGCTAACTTAGGAGACCTTTGGTAAGACCTATCAATGCGTAGACCATCAATAAGAAAATTTTAGTTACCTGTAAATCCTAGTTCTCTTGCACGGGAATCCATATCAGTCAAACTCTGATAACACCCCCCCCCCCCCCAAGTGTGGGGATCCCCGAGTGCGCAAACACACACACACACATATATCAATACGCACATACATACATCTACACCAACACAAATACACACATATATATATATATACACACACACTAAAACAAATTGCAGAGGCGTTATAGTTAGGCTCAGATTTTACACAAAGAAAATCATAGAAAATCACCAACTATACTTACCTCAAGAAACTATAATTCATGGCCTAAGGTAACTAACTCGTGCTCTCACCATTCACCGTTAATTACCCCAGATATTACATCACTAATGCCATCTTGTACGACATCATTGATAATATCACTGTAACATTTGCAGTAACATTTTTGATGAGAAAAATGTGCATGCCGAGTGCGAGAGTTACCTTAAGGCACGAGTTATATTTACTTGACTTTTGGTATTTTTTTTTAATAGAGAATTTCTAAGTTTTTTTTTTTTTTATTTCCAATTCCTAACTATAATGTCCCTGTAACCTTTGTTTTCAGGAAAGTTTCAGGGTTTTCATCTTGCTGCTCCTGGCCCCCGTCCTGCTTGCCCTTTGTGGTGTATTGTGCTGCTGCAACCCCCAACGCCTCCCCTGTAAGGTCAGTTTCATCAATCAATCAATCAATCAGTGACATTTATAGAGCATATGTTATCACCCAACGGGTCTCAAGGAGGTAGCAGGGGACGTTGGTCAGTGGAAGAGCCAGGTCTTGAGGTCCTTACCCAACTGAGCCAGCAATGGGGACTGCTTGAGGAGGACAGGCATTGTGTTCTAGGTCTGCACGGCAAGGTAGGAGAAGGATTTTCCTCCAGCCGTGTTCTTCCGGATCCCGGCGATGGTAGCAAGGGCCAGTTGCGCTGAGAAGAGTTTCCTGGAGGGGGTGTAGGAGAGGCGGTGGTTGAGGTAGGCAAGTCAGATGTTGTGGAGGGCCTTGTATGCGTGTATCAGGAGTTTGAAGGCGATGCGTTTTGTTGATTGGGAGCCAGTGTAGGTCTCTCAGCTGGGTGGAGATGTGGCTGTGGTGGGGGATGTCCAGGATCAGTCTGGCAGCAGCGTTCTGAATTCTCTGGAGTCTTGCTTGGAGTGTTTTGTTGATTTCAGCACACAGTGCGTTACCTAAGTCAAGCTTGCTGCTAATGAGTGCCTGCTTGACTATTTTTCTTGTGAGAAAGAGGATCTACTTGATGATCTTCCGGAGCAGGCGAAGCGTGTGGAAGCATGAAGAGGAGACAGCGCTGACTTGACGGACCATGGACAGTGATGAGTCAAGGATGATGCCGAGGTTGCAGGCGTGGTCAGTCAGAGTTGGGGCAGTTCCGAGGCAACTGGGCCACCAGGAGTCGTCCCAGGTGGAAGTGGCGGATCCCAGAATGAGGATCTCTGTCTTGTCAGTTGAGCTTGATACAGCTGCCCCTCATCCAGTCGACAATAGGCTTCATTCCACTGTGAAAGTTCTTTTTGGTTCCTTGGTGAGGGAGAGAATGAGCTGTGTGTCGTCAGCGTATGAGATGATGTTCCCCTGTGGTGTCTGAAGATCCCGGCGAGCGGGGCCATGTAGATGTTAAAGAGGGTGGGGCTCAAGGAGGAACCCTGAGGAACTCCACACATGGTTTCTATCAGCTTTGAGGTAAAAGGTGGAAGCCTGACTCCCTGGGTTCGGCTGGTGAGGAAGGAACAGATCCATTTCAAGTTGTTGCCGCGGATGCTGATGTCGTGTAGTCTGGTGCAGAGGGTGGTATGGGAGGCGGTGTCGAAGGCAGTGGAGAGGTTGAAGACGATGAGGGCAGCTGTCTCGCCGTGGTCGAGTAGGTCCAGCAGGTTGCGGATGTCATCTGTGGCTGCTAGGAGTGAGGTTTTGGTGCTGTGGTTACTCCTGAATCCGGATTGGGAGGTTTCGAGGATGTGTTGGCTTCAATGAACTCTGTGAGCTGGGCGTTGATCGCTTTTTTGATGAAAAGGAAGGAGTGAGAAGTCTGTAGTTTTTCATCTCTGTAGGGTCTGCGGAAGGTTTCTTCAGGTCTTTATCTCAGCGTTTTCCCAGGTTTCCTAGAAGGTGGCGGTTTTGATGGAGCAGTTGATGGTGCGGCACAGTCCAGGAGCGATGATGGCGCTGGCTCGATTAAAGATGTGGTGGGGGCATGGGTCCAAGGGTGCCCCAGAGTCATACTCATGAGCTTGAGGGTGTCCTCCAGGGTAAGGGGGACAGGTGGGTTCAGTGCTCTAAGATCGGTTGGTGATAAGTGTACATGGTGCTGGGGGGCAGTCCTCTGCTTGCAAATTCTTCATAGATGTCCTGGATTTTCCAGTGGAAGGAGGAGCCGAGGCTGTTGCAGAGATCTTGGGAGGAATGGATGTCCGTGGTGCCTGGATTTGTGAATTCCTTGACCATGGTGAAAAGTTCCTTGCTGTTGTTTGCGTTGGTGTTGAGATTCTCCAGCATGACTGATTTCCTGGCTGATCTGATGAGCTGGCGGTGGGATCTGATGGCATCTTTGAAGGCCCTGTGGTCTGTAGCACTCTTACTGCTTCTCCATTTTCTCTCAAGTTGTCTGTATGGAATCTTGGATTGTTGGAGGCTGCCGAGAACCAGCTGGGTCTCCTTTGGTAATTGCCGGCAGGTTTCCTTAATGGGCCTAGGGTGTTGGCACAGTAGCGATACATTGGTGAAGGATATGGGCTGAGGTGTTTGTGTCCGCGGTGTCTGGTGGGGAGGAGTGGCGGAGCGCGGTGTTGAGCTGGGCCAGTTCCTGCACGGGGCGATGGTCTTGGTGCACTTCAACCGTTTTGGTGAAGAAGTAGATGCAGTGGTGGTCGGTCCAGTGGAGTTCAGAGGTGTGTGAAAAGGAGATGTGGTTTCCGACAGTGAAGACAGGGACGAGGGTCTGACATGCTGAGTGCGTGGGCAGGTCTACCAGTTGCTTAAGTCTGAGTGTGGTGAGGTTCTCCATGAGGGTGGCCATGTTTGGATCCCTGTGGTTGTCGAGGTGAAAGTTGAGGTCACTGAGGACTATGTAGTATGTTGAGGTGGGGTATGAGGGGGCGATGAAGTCCACCAGTGCTTCGCTGAAGGGTGAGCAGGGTCCAGGTGGTCTGTAAATGAGCTTTCTGTAGAGGGCAGTGTTTGGATTAATCTGGATCTGAAAGTGAAGGTGTTCAGTGGTGGGGGTCTGGATATCGACGCTGGTTGTGAGGTGGAGTGATATGTTGTGGACAATGGCGACACCCCTTCCAGGCCGTTGACACGGCCTTAATGTATCCTCTTGTAGCCGTCTGGGATGGAAGTGGCGAGGACCAGAGCTGAAGAGGTGGTGATCCAAGTCTCTGTGAAGAAGGCAACATCCAGGGCGATGGAGTCGCCAAGGTCCCAAACATTTACTGCATGTTTGATGAGGGAGCAAGTACTGAGTCGTATACACCTGAGATGTCTTGGGGAGGGTCCAGTGGAGAAGGGGTTTAGGGTGCAAGGACAGGTGAAAGTGCAGTTGCGGCAGGAGAACGGACCTTGGGTGTTCCTGGGTGAGGTGAGGTGACAGGCGGCTGAGTCTTGTTGAGGGTGTGCAGGGCCCTGGTGTTGTATCTGAAGGGGAAGCGGGGACCAGGGTCTGTGGCGCTGAGCACGGTCCAGCTGCTGCAGGTGCAGACGGGCTTGGCTTTGGTGCCCCTGTCCAATTCCCACCTGCTCTCTGACATACAAGTCCATGTCCCTACCCCTTTCCTCCTGCCTTCCGTGACCCAATGTACCATACATGCCAACATTTTGAAATTGGCAAGAGTGAGATTTTGAAAAAAAAAAAAAAAAAAAAAAAAAAAACCTGGGGAATTGATTTTCCTGATTGACTTACACTGAAAACTTCGATTCCATCAAGATGGCGTTCAGATGTGTCACACTTTTGCCATACATTTAAAATGTTAGAACTCTATTTGCTCATTAGAATACTCTAGTAAAGCTGCTGGTAACCAAGGAGTTAACTGGCACTCTGCTACTGGTTTGAAAGTGCATGTTTTAGTCTGTATGTCAGAACATTTTAATGAAATAGAAGAGCAAGATATTTGAGAACATGCTTAAAATGTGTCAAAAAATATGCGGCCACCCTCCCACAAAAAGTTAATAATCAGACGGGGCCCCGGGGGATGTGGTCTCCGTGGCCAAAATCAACCAGTAGAGGGGGCATGCAGACTTGCTGCCAATTACAGCCGTGCATGGCCAAAGGCTGTGTGCACCTCTGGGTTGGGTGGTTATAGGGGTTGGCCACAGGGTCTGGCAGTGGTTGGATTAACGCATAGTAATGAAAACTACCTTACGTTAAAAAGAAAGTAGCAATTAACTGAGAAGCCAAAGGTTACAGGGCCTTTAGAGTTAGGAAATTGAATTAAAAAAATGTAGAAATTCATTAAAAAAAACAAAGGTTACAGGGACGTTATAGTTAGGCTCACATTTTAAAAGTACCAAACCATAGAAATGTACCTGTTATAGTTTGAGTTATTTCAAGTATCTAAAACTTGCGCCCTCGCCATGCACTGCTAATTGCCATACAAAATACAGCACTCATGACATCATTGATAATATCAACGTAATAAAATGTAGTACAAAACTATGACGAAAGAACTGCATGGCAGGGGCACGAGTTGTAGTTACCTTAGGACATGAGTTATAGTTAATTGCGATAACTATCACAGGTGAATTTCTATGGTTCGCTACGTTTAAAATGTGAGCCTCGCTACATACTCATAGGAAAAACAGCAAAGGTTACAGAGACATTTTAGTAAAGAAAAAGAATTAAAAACAAACTCACCGGAAAAAAAAACAAAGGTTAAAGGAACGTTATAGTTACGTAAAGATTTTATTCTAAAAAAATCAGAGAACCCGTTCTACTTAGTAGTCAGCAGCCCTAACTATAACTTACACCCACACAATGCACTGTTTATCACCTCACATAATACATCACTCATAACATGGTCAGTGACATCACTGATGACATCTATTTTGTGTAAAACTGTAAAAAATATTATCAAGTGTTAAAGGTAGATACAATGGTATTGTTTAAGTGCAATTAGTAGTGTTACACAGGTAGTGATCACTGATGATGGTGGTTTTGTAATAGTAAGTATAGTTGTATGACTGACTTACTAGCTCTTACTGAGTGACTGGGTTACATTGTTGCTGTGTGCGTAAATAAGTCTGTGGGAGTAGTTGTATGTGTAACTGTCTCACAGTATTTGTTATGTTGAGTATGTTTGATTGACTGGCTGAGTGGCTCTGAGTGAGTTAGATGCTGTGTCAGTATCTGTAATGGTGACTTAGTGGACGTGTCAGTTACTGTATGCATAAGTGAGTGTATCAGCGAATGTGTGGGTATGCACTTGTATCAGTGATTGTATAGGAGAGTGTATATGTGTTTGTATCTATAAAAATAACGGTTTGTGATGAACAGTGGGGGTGAGTAGTTGTGTTATTTTTTGCACAGGTGAGTGAGTGGGTGTATAGCTAGGTGTATGGGTGAATGAGTTATTGTGTGGCTGAATACATTCATGAGTAAGTTGGTGTATGAGATGAGTACATAGATAAGTGGGCAAGTTAGTGGCTGTGTACAAGAATAAGTCAAGAATATATTAGCTGCATAGGTAGGTGTGTCACTATGCAAGTGCTTTTATGCATCTATGACTATTACAGTAAATGTATGGCACAATAAATGATTTTATGACTGGCTGTATGAGTAAGCTAGTGCACGTGTGTTTTGAAAGTATTGTGTGCAGTTTAATGGGTGTCACTAATTGCAAAATGGGGTGAGTGTGCATGTGAGAGTCTGTAGGCAGATGATTTTCATCAGTGTCACTGACCACGTCATCAGTGATGTAATATGTGAGGTGACAAGTAGTACATGGTGGGTGGGGGGGGGGAGGGGGGTATTTATAATTAAGGCTGCCAACTATAACTGCTGAATTTATCTTGTTTAGTGTGAATAAATTCAGTGCTCAACTATAACGTTCCTGTAACTACAGTGAAATTCTAAGGATTTTTAAAAGAACAGGAAGATTGTCCATTGGGCCTGGGGTATGGAGAGCCTTTGTAGCCACTATTATACATTCTCTGTTTTTATATTACAACTGGAAAAACAAGAAGTAGGTAGTTTCAAGTTGTGGCAAAAAAAGAAGGAAACGTAATAAAAAGCAGGGGAAAGCAATTTGGAGCTACTCAAAATACAGTAAGAAAAAAGAAGTCAATAAGGAATAAAAAAATTATAGAAATAATATATTAAGAATAGAGAAAAAGAAGGACGGCAATATTAAGGATAAGGGTAACAATTTGAAAAGGAAAACAAAATAAGGTACATAAAACAGTAAGAATGTATTAATTATTTAAATTTAGCTCTTTTTACTGTATTATTTTTATTTCCACCTGGGTTTAGAATCCGCGGATCCTCCACGGTGCCGTAAAATGTGGACGGTCGTACTCTATGGTTTTTGTTCCAATCACTTGATGAAAGGATCCACAGATCTTAGAATTTTCTATGAGATTATTTTCAGTACATACGATCCTCTTTTTGTCATACTGGTATTAGGGCAGATCAGCCTATTTTATCTGGGCCCATCTGTCCCCAAGGGGGGCAGAATCCACTTAGCGCCAGGGATCATGTGTGTGTGCTTTGTGGGGGGTGGGGGGGGGACTAAGGGTCACCCCCCCACAAAAAAGTGGCAATATAATCTATGGCCTTTCTGCCCCCCTTGGGGGAAGATTGGCCTATTTTTTTTTTTTAGGCCCATCTGCCCCCAGCAGAGAACACTAGACACCAGGGAAAATTTATAAATGTTTGGTGGTGGGGTGTTTGTCAACTGGCGAAGTATTTGCATTTATGATGATGACATTTTATTCCTCCTTTTTGTTTTAGTTCAAAGTTTTTGCTTCCATTGCTGTGGCCTGTTGCGGTTTTGGCAGTGGTTGTCCTGCGGTTTCCGTAGTTGCATGTTTTAAGAAAGTAAATAAATTTACTCCAAAGGAGTATTGTTGCCATGCATGAATGACATGTTTGTAGGTGGCGTACTGAATGCAGGATTGTGTGTGAAATTGTCCTTAGATTGATGCACAATGATTATTGTGTTGTCTTATGTCTAATTTGCTTTTCTTTTTAGTGGGATATCATTGGTGACTGCTGTGCAGAGCAGTTGCTGGTGATTCAAGCTTTTTCAGGCAAGTGAGTGGTATACTTTTTGAGTTTATAACTCTTAGTGATAAAGCTACACTTTGTTTATTACATATCTTACACAGTGCTGGTTGTTGGTGGTACATTTGTCCAGTTACTTTTTGTAGGAAGGATCACGGCTAGCCGTAGGATGACTGCTCAGCAGGTTGTTGGTATGCTTTTTGAGTCATCTTCTGACCATGATTATGAGACTGAATCTGCGTCTGAGGCAGAGGAGGAAGTGCAAGATTGTAGAAGTGAATTCTATGTCAGAGAGGAATCATCTGTTGATGAAGCAACTCTCAGTGCTGATGAAGGGCCTGTTTTAGAGGAAGTGCCAATGGTGCAGCAGCCAGCGGCTGAAAGGCTTCCCATTGAAAGACCTGACACGTGGGTTGCACCAAACATGGAGCAGCCACAGTTGCCTGCGTTTACTGGTTTCCCAGGGTGTCGAGTTAATACGGAAATCTTTTTGCCTGTCAACTTCTTTGAGTTGTTTATGGACGATATATTTTTGGAAGATATTGTTGAGCAGACTAATATGTATGCAGAGCAGTATTTGAGGGACAACGCTGCCAGACTTAGGCCACACTTGAGCGCTAGCTGGTGGATTCCCACAAATGTGGAAGAGTTGAAAAAGTTATTGGGTTTAACTTTTTCGATGGGGCTAATAAGGAAGCCATCACTGTCTTCATATTGGTCTACTAGTCCCTTGATGGCAAATGCTGTATTTCCTGCAATCATGAGTCGTAACCGGTATGAGCTTTTTCTTCAGGTGTTGCACTTTGTAGATAATCCTTTAGCCTTGCCACAAGATCACTCATTCTGACCGTCTTTTTAAAATTAGACCTGTCCTTGATCATTTGGAAGATCGGTTTTCAGAGATCTATGTTCCAGGCAAAGAAATATCTGTAGATGAGTCTCTGGTCCTGTTCAAGGGTCGTTTGGTTTTTAGGCAGTACATTCCTAGTAAGAGGGCACAGTATGGAATTAAATTGTATATGCTGTCTGAAAGTAGTACAGGATATGTTTATAATTTCATTGTTACAAGAGCGCGGCCAGGGGTAGGTTACCCATCTGAGGACCAGGAGCATGCCAAACATTTGCACCCGTCTTCTTGCCTGTGTTTTCCCATGAAGCCTTTTCCTTAATGGGGATGGTTAATCTTTAGAAATAACAAGCTTGAGACACACTTGACTAATGTAAGTGACTGGAGACATTAAGACTGACTGTGTCAGATTATAGGAGTTTATGTGTTATATAATAGGAGAAGTATTCATCTGTTTGGTCCTGAAGAAGCGTCACTGGATCCGGATGGGCCACTGAGACGTGAAACATGTTGACCTTTTACAAGGGATAGCGTGGTAGTTCCTTGCTTTCCATCGTTCTACAAATACAGTAGAGAGTGATTGATCATTACCTCATTCTCACTCTCCTAATCATTTTTAACCTTGGCCATTACTCACCGTGGATTAATAAAATTGTTGCCCTAAGGTCTGGGTCTTGAGGCAATTTTAGTTTTCTTTTTCGGTTCTCTCCTCACTTCTTTCTTCCAAGCCCACCCTAGGGGTCTTGGCGTCATCGAGAAAAGATCTCCGGCAAAGAGACCCCCTTTGGGGGTGCCGGTCAGACATTGCAGTGTCGGTCTGACGAGGAGCAGATCAGATGATGAAGCATGACACCCAGTTGGGTGTGTGAGGACTCTTGCTCCGAAGCTTAGGACTTCTTTTTTGTCTACTTTCTTTTCTCCTATTTTGGAACAGTGTATTTATATTTTTTGTCTTATAATTTCCTGGTCTACACTGTTAGGGATTCCAGTATTGACCCCACCGGTTCTCCACCCACTTTTGGAGTTACTGAGAAAATTGTGTGGGAACTTGGTAGACAACTGTTTGACAAAGGTCATCATTTATACGTAGATAACTTCTACACTGGAGTTCAGTTGTTCAAGGAGTTGTTCAGAGTGGACACTTGCTTGTGGCACAATCCGCTCTAATCGGAAAGGCTATCCAAGAGAGCTTGTCTAAAAAAAAAAAAAAAAAAAAAAAAAAAAAAAAAAAAAAAAACTTGAGAAGGGACAGTGCAGTGCCTTGCGGAATGATGAGCTGCTAGCTCTGAAATTTGTAGACAGGAGGGATGTGTACATGCTAACTGCCATCCATGATGAGAGTACTTCACGTGTGACTGTTTGGGGTCAAGTTGCTGAAGTGCGCAAACCTGTGTGCAGTTTAGACTACAATAAGCACATGGGTGGTGTTGATAGAGTAGATCAGAGGTTGGAACCCTACACTGCTGCTCATAAGTCATAGGTTTGGTATAAGTAATTTGCAGTTCACCTGTTCCACTTGGCAATTTTTTATGCTTTTGTTGTGTTAAAGGATAGTTCTCCAGAGTCAAGGATGACATTTGTGAAATTTCAGGAGTCCACCATAGTGAGCCTTTTTGTGCTGGAACAGGCAAGAGTTCCTAGAGAATCAGTGGTAGAGAATGTAGCTAGATTGAAAGATCGTCACTTTACTGAGCACATTCCTCCCTACTCCCAAAAAAACAAAATTCCTGCTAAGAGATGTAGAGTCTGTGCTCAAAGAGGTTTATCAGGAAGGAGACTAGGATGTACTGCCCTGATTGTCCTTCAAAGTCCGGGCTGTGTGTGGGTGGCTGTTTCAGGAGCTACGACACACAGAAGAAGTATTGGGAAATACCGTGAGCGTTAACTGCTGTTTATATTTTCATATGTTCAGTTTCACGGTTGGCATTACTGTCATGTATTCAGTTAGAGATTTTGTGTTTGTAGTTTTGTACTTATTTATAATTAGTGGTTTCTTTGTTGTTTAAAACCCCCAAAAAAGTGATTGTGGTGTGTGGGTGGTGCTTGGCTAGCAGTGTGAGTGGGGTGGCGCTTGGCTGGCAGTGTGCGTGGGGTGGCGCTTGGCTGGCAGTGTGCGTGGGGTGGCGCTTGGCTGGCAGTGCGCGCATGGGGTGGCGCTTGCCTGGCAGTGTGAGCATGGGGTGGCGCTTGCCTGGGGGTGCGCATGGGGTGGTGTGGCGCTTGGCTGGCGGGGTGAGTGCAGTGGTGTTTGGCTGGCAGTGTGTGTGGAGTGCCGCTTGGCTGGCAGTGTAAATATTGACTTGCTGTTGGCTACTGCAACACACTGCCAGCCAAACACCAGTCCACACACTCCCATCAGCTGGTGTAATTGCTGTATCAGGCATGAGGGCGTGTGTAAGTGATGGGCCCTTGAGTGGCACTGTTTGTCGATGCGAGTATTGTAATATGCTGGGCCCACGGCTGGCAGCATCAATGTTCTTGTGCATTTCATGTATGAAAGGTGTGTGAATGGACTGTAAAGCGGTTGGTGCCTTGTCGTGGCTTTACAGCTCACGAGCTGTGAGTCATTGATTCAGTCTTTTGGCCTTTCAGTTATTAACAGTGCATTTCATTTTTTTGAAATCTCTTGTTAATAAAATTTGATCTACTGAACCATCACTTAACCTCGTGCCACATCCAACTAGTATGTGTGGTAAAAATAACAAAACCTGCTCTGCTGTAATCAGGCGTCGCAGCACACCTGTGACACGCTAGGTGTCTCGGGTGAGACCCGATGATAAGCATGCCACCAACTTGGTTGGTGGGTGAGGGGTCTTTTTTAACACCTAAGTGCATTTCTTTTCACAATTTTAGTGTTTGGAACATCACATAAGTACGTGGACACATCCAAATGATCTATTGTAAAACTACTTGTGTTTGGTGGGGGAGGAGGGATTTATACTATGTTTTTGGTCCCAGTTGCAGCCTTCATCTAGGAAAACCTACCAAACCCAGACATGTTTTTTTTTATTTATTTATTTAAAATAATTTTGTATTGAGAATTAAGAAAGGATACAAAATAATATAAGATGCTGTACGCAGTAAAGGGCAATTTGAATTTGACATAGGTTAAGTTCCCAATTGACATGTCCATTATTTTTGTAGAGATAAAACATATATATTGTACATATTGTGTGAGAGTACGAAACATAAAATAAAATAAAGCAAGAGGAATAGAGTTGGATGTGGGGGAAGCGTGATGATAGAATAAGGGGGGTAATAAGGCGCAGGAGGAAGGGAGGAAGGGAAGGGGAGGGAAATAGGGAAGGGGCGAAGGGTTCAGTGAACAAAGAAGGGTTTGTATATAAGAATGGCATAAAGAGTGTGATATTGATTTCTGTTGATTTCTGTTGTGATGTCTGTCTGTGATGCAGGCTGTCATGGTGATTATTATGTGGATGCAAACAATTGCCTATGGTGTAAAAAAAAAAAGAGAAAAAATTGAATTTGAAGTAGGGGAGTAGAGTAATAATTGGAGGAGTAGTCGGGTGCAGCCTACATGTGTGTCCGAGTCGTGTGAGGTTCCGAATTTCTTGTGGGTTAGCCCCATGGGTCAGTGTTGATGCATCTGTAAATAAATTAAGTATGGAAGAGGGAGGGGATTAGGGAAGGGGGGGGAAGGGAGGGAGTAGGCACTCTACTATTCAAATGGAGAAGTGGGGGCAGTGAGGTTATTGGTTACAACTTGAAGTGTCTCAGAGACGGGGAAAATTCGCCCAGTATGTGAGAGTCGGATATCTGAAAAAAGAAGGGGGGGATGGGAGAAACATCTCAGAAAAAGAGAGGGAAAGAAAGCTAGAACAACAGGTCGAACTGTATATATATATATATAGGGGGAGAAGGAGGCGGGAAGGGGGTGAGGGGTATAGGATATGTTGGCCTCCATCAGCTGTCCACCGCTCCGCGCAGTGGGGACCACTATGGTCCTGACAGGAAGGGGTTCCATACTTCCATAAATAGAGCCGCTTGATCTTGCAGATTGTAGATTACTCGTTCGTGCACGGCTGTTTGCATCATAGCCGTCATCCATTCTGCCGGTGTGGGGGCAACGCTTGATTTCCAATGTCGAAGTACACAGATCTTGGCTGTGGCCAGCACAGTGTCCAGTAATCTTTGTCGTGGGCGCGATATGGGACGGTAAGGGCGCATGTCGTGGAGGAGGATGAGCGACGATAGAAACGGGTGTGGTATCTGGAGGGTATCCTTTAGAGCATGACGCACAGCATCCCACAGGGGTTGTATCGAGTGGCAGAGACATAAGATGTGCACTAGGTCGCAGTAAAGGTCCGTACATCTCCAACAGTTTGCATGCGGCATTAGACCCGCACTAAGTAGCCTCATAGGGGTCCAATACCAATCCTGAAGGATTTTGAATAGGCAGAACTTCAGCCGAGCTTCCCGTGTACCTCTGTCGAGTGCTTCCAGGATATCTGACCAGTCTTCCTCGGTGTATATCATTCCCAGCCAGTCTTGCCACCTGCGGCGCAGGCCGTCAAGAAGGGGTTGCGAATACAGATTGACTAGTACTCCGTACAAGCCTGCCATTACGCCTTTATGACGGCCCCACTTCTGTAGGTAGGCAACAATTGGTGAAGTTTTGACTTCCCATAAGGGGGTTCCCAGTATTTTGTGTAGACAATGTTTAAGCTGTAGGTATCGCCATTCCTGACTCTTGTGTATGTCGAACTCGGTTCTTAAAGTGGCAAAGGGTTGGAGTTGATCACCGTCTACGATTTGAGCTATATTGTTAATGCTGCATTACTCCATTGGGGCCATTTTAGGGTGTTACCCTAATTTTAATGGTTTTGTTCCCTTCTATAGGGGCTTGTGAGTGTAAGAAGGGGTGTATTCCCAAAAGGCGGTGTGCCCTGCGCCACGCCGCATTTGTTGCCGTCTGGGGCGATCTGCATACACTCCTCCCAGTCCCTCCCGATTTCCTCGTAGGAGGTTCTCTATGGCCACCCATTGAGGGGGGGGGGTCTGTAGTTCCGGGGAGTAAGTACGCCAATTGTGACAGCTGTAGGGCCAGCGAGTAGTTCTCCACAGAGGGGAGGCCCAAACCTCCGTGGGACCTCCTTACAAGTATTTTTGCTGGTGTCAACCTCAGGCGTATAGAGCCCCATACGAAGGTTCTTATTGAGGCGTCTATTCCCCAGAGCAGGGTCATAGGGACATGTAAAAGGGAGCATATGCCTAGTATGTACGTGGAAGGGTGACCATCCTGACCGCCTGTGTCCTGCCCCACATGGAGAGTCCTAGTTGCGACCACTTAGCAAAGTCCTGTTTCATTCTGTATATAAGCGGGTCTAGGTTGTTCTTGATCATAAGTTCCAAACCTCGGTTGACGAGTGTCCCCAAGTATTTGAGGTGTGACGGTGTCCATTTAAATGGTAGCCCATAGATTGCAGCCCTCGTTGTCATTCGGGAGAGGGGTAGTGATTCGTTCTTGTCCCAGTTCACTCGATATCCTGAGAGGGATGCGAAATCCCCTATGATCGAACGTAGCGCTGGGAGAGAGTTGTCCAAGTCAGATAGGGTGAGCAAGATATCATCCGCATAGAGGTAGATTTTGGAGGTTCCTCCTGTTAGGGGGATGCCTTGTATCTGTTGAGAGTTTCTTATGGTGGCCGCTAGGGGTTCCATTGCTAGCAAGAACAATAGCGGTGATAGGGGGCAGCCCTGCCTCATGCCTCTGCTAATAGGAAATGGGTCCGATATGAACCCCCTGCAATTAACTTGTGCCGTGGGGTGGTCGTATAATAGGCAGACTTTGGAAATGAACTGTTCTCCGAGGCGGAAGTGCTTCATGGTAGCAAAGAGATAAGGCCATTCGATGCGGTGAAACGCCTTCTCTGCGTCAAGGGACAGGGCTTCAATCGGCATGTTGAGAGATTGGAGGGTACTGCCTCCGGGCTTTCGTTCTGCTGAATAGCAACTATAGGAGACCCTTCCCACCCAGTCTCGGCGGAGCTTGCTGGCTTCCTCGTTGTCCAAATGGGTCTCCTGTATCAGGGCTATGTCCGTTTTTTTTGACTGAAGAAAAGACAGTACTTTTTTCCTCTTTATGTAATTTGTCATACCATGCACATTCCATGAGATGACTCGCAGTGGGGAGCCGCACCAGAAGCTGTTCCCGACATATTTAGATATGGCTGCTGAGGCTCACCAATGCAGCACGAAGTGCTGGGGGGCGTTTAGTTCAAGCTAGGGCGGGAGGTGGGGATGGCTGTGATACTGATAGATATATATATATATATATATATATATATATATATATTTATTTTTTTTTGGTGGGGGAGGAGGGGAACCGCTGATGGACGCCGGAAAATCTCTCGGGAGGGGAGGGGAAGGGAAAGAGAGGAATGTATGGAAAAGGTTAAGGGGACTGTGGGGTCAGAGCTATGTTCGAGGGGAGAAAGAGGGGGATAGAGGTGAAGGGGAAAGATATCCCAGGAAAGGAGGGGCAAGGAAAGAGGAAGGGGGAAAAAAGGTGGGAGAAAGGGATAGAAAGGGATAAGATCAAAGATCTAAATGAAGAACTAATGAAAAAGAGGTTTGGGGAAAAATATATAATTCCCCTACGGGTCCTTTTCCTATAGGGGCTCCTGATGCTGTCGGTCGGGCAACTGCCGGGGGGGGGGAGGGGGTCCAAGGCACATGGGGGAGGAGAATGGAATGTGATAAATTAAGTGCAAATGGATCATGTGGAGGGACGGCCACACTGGAGTCACTGTTTTTTTTTTTTTGTTTTTTTATAGGGGTGGTGGGAGGGGAAGAAAGAAGGGGGAGAGGGATCAGTGAAAAAGTGAAAAGAGGGGGGAGTATGTGTGTTTTTTGACGCTATCTACTTAGAGCCTCTCGATATCAATGGCGGAGAGAGGGGGGGGGGGGGGGGGAGCAGCTAGGCGTGGTCAAAGATGAGATAGGGGAGCCATTCTAATGACTAGGGAAAACATTTTCTTCGTAAGTACATGTACCTTGACCTGATAGTGTAATGGAAGATCTTCTTCTTATCAGTATATTGTTATTATATAAGATTCTATGTTGTGGGGGCAGTATGGCAGATGGGAGGGAGGGAGTAGGGGAGAAAGGAGGGGGGGGGCGATGGTCAGGGTGGGGAGAGAAAATCAGACCAGCAGTGGAACAAGGAGGGGTTATAGGGTATTCAAACTGTCACATATATACGCATTACAGTACATCCCATACTAATAGCATTTGACTTTCGTTTCTTATTATCATAGCTTTGTGTGCATAATATTGGGTTGAGTTTCGGAGTCTATCCGAGGTCCATAAACAGGTAAATGAACAGTGGAGGGCACGTCAATTCTAGGTCTTAATATAGACAATATAAACAATGTAAACAATGTTAACTCCACCATGGGACATAACTAAATTCTAATACAGTATTATTTCATACTATATTGTAGAGAAAAAATAAAGGCTAACAAGCAATAGTATCTTGGAATCTGCACTGAGTATAATCCGTACTCCTGTGCTGTATGTGGGTAGCGGTTACCTCTACGATCTGACTTGGGTATTGGAGAAATATGCTTTCTTTTGAGGCCCGATCGTGCCCCTATGCCTCATCCCGTACTTGTAGTGTCTCTCTGGGTTAGCCCCATAGAAATATCTAAAGAACCTTTTAATGTGTATTTTAATGATAGTCTCTAATCTACATATAGGCTTTGAGGATCCCTATTTCGGGAGTTCAATATAGACAGTAGGGATCAAGCTTAGGGTCATGGGGGTATCTACTATACTGACGCTACATCCTATTTCTTATTTCGAGGGGGTATACGTAAATAGATTGATTACACGTTCAGCGTTTCAGCGCCTGACAAATACTCAGTCTATGTTTGAATAAAAGGTAGTAGTAGTAGAGCATAGTCTGTCTACTAATGATGATTTTACTAGGTCAGACCGTGGGTGGATATCTTAACATACTATCATTCTGACATTCTAATCTTCTAACATTCTAACATTGCCCTGCAAGGCCTCCTAGTACCATAGAGCAGGGAGAACTTATTAGCAGCATGGTGTCATTTGTATGAAAGGCTGTAAAGAGTATGCTGAATAATGATATAGGGTCCGAACAAATACTCATCTGTCCGCTGAGTAGGTGGCCATCTTGCTTCATGGCTCTTTGCATTGTGTCGATGAGACCCCTCTGTTGCCCCTGGGATAAGACGATAGTCCGTTCACAGGGGTGCAAGAGTCTGTTTCAATGGCGAACGGGATTTGTCTCTTTCCGAGAGCTGGGTGTGTGCCACCACAGCATGCAGGACTTGTCCTCTCTCATCATGGGCCCTAGTTCGTCTTTCCAAATCTCTGCCTCTGGGACAAGTGTCTGGATCGTGCCAGTCCGTGTTTCCCTTCTCAGGCCCAGAGGAGGGTGCGAGCCCGTCTTCTTCCATAGTGTCCTGTGATCAGTTCGGGGCAGCTGGTTGTTTGGTCTGGGTTTGGAAGGAGTCCAGAAAGAGTTTTAGGTCCTCTGGGTTGTAGAAGTCTTTGGAGACCCCATTTTTGGTGATCCTCATTCTCGCGGGGTCGAAAAGACCATACTTTATCTCCAGTTGAGGGAGTTGAGGTCGTTAGGATAAGAAGGCCTTCCTGCGTTCGGTGGTATCTTTGGAGTAGTCTGCCGTTATGTGGACCTCGAGTTTGTCCATCCGGAAGGGCCCGTGAGTTCGTGCTACTTGAAGGATCTAGCAGGTCTGGGAGTGACGTAGCAAGCAGGCAATGATCGGTCGGGGTCTCAAGGCCCCGTCCTGGCGCTTCGGCCCCACTCTGTGCTCGTTGAAATTCTAGCGGTGGTTCGAAGGCCAATGATGTTAGTTTGGGTATAGCTGAGCTGAGGAAGGCCTGTACGTCTGTGCCCTCTTCTTTTTCTGAGATTCCGAGAAGGCGAATGTTGTCCCTCCTGCTTCTGTCTTCCAGGTCAGTCACTTTGCTTCGTAGATAAGAAAGAGCTTGGTCTCTATCCTGGGCTGTGGACATATGAGTTTTCAGAGTCCCAACACGGTGTTCCAACCCCATCACCCGTGAGTGAAAGCCTGCGATGTCGGCCCGTATGGATTTGGTTTCCAGCGTCAGAGAGGAGATGGAAGCGTCCATCCCCTCTATCCTGCGGCTGACAGCGGTAATTTCCTGCAGTATTCGTTCCATAGTTGCAGGTTGGTCTCCGTCTGCCATAGTTGAAGGTGGATTTGGCTTTGGGGCCGTAGCCGGTCCTGCTGTTGGGGACAAGATATGTTTGTGTTGGAGCGTTTCTGAAAATAACAGTTGGCATGCCGGTTTACCTGCGGGTTTTTGACCTGGTTTGCCTCCGGGCATCTCAATATTAGTCTATGGGGTAGGCCTTATGGATTCTGAGGCCCTTGTCCCCTCTGACCTATCTCTCTGAGTGACTGGTGGGGGTGAGGAAGCGTGATCTGACCCGTGTTCAGTCCCCCTGTTGGCGTTACAGAATCATATTCTCCATATTGGGGCTGCGCTTTTTTGTCTTAATTAGTGCAGCTACACAGGGCTGTTCGGCGAGGTCCACGTCTTGCCTTGCCCTTCATTAGCCACAGTGCTTTGTTCACCTCGTAAGAGCCATGACAACAACAACAAGGAGGGGGGGGGCTCCGGTTGTGGGGTTGGTGTTCGTGCCCTTATAATTGCACTGTAGGTTGAGGTGCTGTGAGGGAAGATCAGCGTTGGTCCAATTGGGCGGCTCCGTTACTCCTTTGGGTCTCTGTGAGGATGGGCATCCTTTACCCCCTGTCTGCCTGTTACATTTCACTGATGAGAGGGGGGGGGGGGTCTCAGATTAATGTGCTGGAATATGCAGCGCTGTTAGGCTGTTTATTGGTGCTGGGAGAGGGCAATGGTCCTCATTCTGGGAGAGCAAACCTTTTCCAGCCTCTGGGGTTGTGGCATTTTCCTCTGTCCCAGCCCGTCTACCCAGGGCGTTGTGACTCCTTCTGGCTAGGTTCTGTATCCCCTCACTTGAGGTTGGGACTTCCTAGGGTGTGAGTAGTCGTAGTCTTTCTTCTCCCCCCCCCCCCTTTTTTAAGTGTTTTTAAGTTATCTTTGTTTATTTCCCACAGGATTTTCCATTTATTGACTTTTGTGTGTGAGGGGAGCTCCAGGGGTGCTGCTGCCCTGTCGTTTATGTTGATTGCTTCATGTCTATCTTCTGCTCTCTGACTGGTGCTGGCTCGCTCCTTGGGGGGGGGGGGGGGAGACTGGGGGTGTCAGCGCTGGGAGGAGAGGACGAGCCGCAGAAGAGAGAAGAAAAAAATAAAGGGTGGGGGGGGGGGGGGGGGGGAAACAGTGTCCAGGGGGGTCATCCAGTAGTAAGTAGGCGGGGGTGGGGGGGGCGCCTCCCCCCCACGCCGCCAGGCCGCGTTACCCAGCCCCGGGAGACGTGTCTCCTGTCCAGGGGCAGGGCGGGCCGCAGAGACACGCGGCGGGCCTCCCTGCCGCCTCCCCACCTCGTACCTCCTAGTCCGGATCCTCAGTGTGGTCTCGGCGAAGCGGAGAGTCCTTCCGCTGGCCCGATGCTCGCTGGTCCACGCTGGTCTTAAGGACGCGGCTCCTCCCCCAGCGCAGGCCTCTATGCTCCGGGCACGCTACGGTCTCTCCGGTCTCTCCCCCTAACTCTCCGGATCTTATCTTGGAGACATTTGAGGCTCCGTTGTCTCGGGGAGCCTCCGAAGGACAATGGGCATTCTCCGTTGCCGCCGCTCGGCCACCGCCGCCCCCTCGTGTCCGACCAGACGCAGAGCTCCGGGGTTAGGCGGCCATCTTTGATCCCGATCCGGCCACACCCCGACATGTTTCGAAACTAGACACCCCCAGGAGTCCAGGGAGGTGTGGCTTGCCTGGATCCCCCAACATTTTCTTACCCAGACTCCTCTGCACACCTTAAAACATATTTTCCTCACTTTTCTTCGTAGGATCACCGCTCCGGCACAAATTTCCTACCACCCAGTGTTACCCTCAGTCTGCCAAGTAAAATTATACCTCACTTGTGTGGCTCTCCAAAGGAGAGTCAGCCTAAAAGATGTATAAAAGAAAAATATGTGCTTATCAACTCGTTGTTCTAACCCCTCAATCTCTACAGGTTATTGTCATGTTTCTGTTGCAGGCACCTGGGCCACCCACACAAGTGTTTTTTATCGGAAGGCTTGGGGGAACACTGGGTGGAAGGAAATTTGTGGTTCCTCTCAGATTCCAGAACTTTCTGTCACCGAAATGTGAGGAAAAAGTATTTGTTTAGCCAAATGTAGAGGTATGCAAAGGATTCTGGGTAAGAAAGGACTGGGGGGTCTACGCAAGTCACACCTCCCTGGACTCCCTCGGGTGTCTAGTTTTCAGAAATGTTTGGGTTTGGCAGGATTCCCTATATGGCTGCTGAGCCCAGGACCAAAAACGCAGGTGATTCCCCCGCAAAAACAGGTAGTTTTGTATTTGATAATTTTAATGTGTCCACATAGTGTTTTGGGGCATTTCTTGTCGCGGGCCCTAGGCCTACCCACACAAGTGAGGTACCATTTTTATCGGGAGACTTGGGGGAACGCTGGGTGCAATTAAATTAAATTTGTGGCTACTTTCAGATTCCAGAACTGTCACCGAAATGTGAGGAAAAAGTGTTTTTTTTAGCCACATTTTGAGGTTTGCAAAGGATTCTGGGTTACAGAACCTGGTGAGAGCCCCACTAGTCACCCCATCTTGGATTCCCCTAGGTGTCTAGTTTTAAAAAATGTGCAGGTTTGGTAGGTTTCCCTAGCTGCCGACTGAGCTAGAGGCCAAAATCTACAGCTAGACACTTTGCAAAAAACATGTCAGATTTCAATGTAAAAATGTGATGCGTCTATGTTGCGTTTCCTGTCGCGAGCATTAGGCCTACCCACGCAAGTGAGGTACCATTTTTATCAGGAGACTTGGGGGAACACAGAATAGCAAAACAAGTATCATTGCCCCTTGTCTTTCTCTAAATTTGTTCCTTCCAAATGTAAGACAGTGTGCAAAAAAGACATCTATTTGAGAAATGCCCTGTAATTCACATGCTAGTATGGGCACCCGAGAATTCAGAGATGTGCAAATAACCACTGCTTCTCAACACCTTATCTTTTGCATATTTTGGAAACAAAAAGGTTTTCTTGATACCTATTTTTCTCTTTTTATATTTCAGCAAATGAATTGCTGTATACCCGGTATAGAATGAAAACCCACTGCAAGGTGCAGCTCATTTATTGGCTCTGGGTACCTACGGTTCTTGATGAACCTACAAGGCATATATATCCCAGCAACCAGAAGAGTCCAGCAGACGTAACAGTATATTGCTTTTTAGAAATCTGACATTGCAGGAAAAAGTTACAGAGTAAAAACGTGGAGAAAAAAAGCTGTTTTTTTCACCTCAATTTCAATATTTGTTTATTTCAGCTGTTATTTTTTGTAGGAAACCCTTGTAGGATCTACACAAATTACCCCTTGCTGAATTTAGAATTGTGTCTACTTTTCAGAAATGTTTAGCTTTCTGTTATCCAACATTGGTTTCACACCCATTTCTGTCACTAACTGGAAGGAGGCTGAAAGACCAAAAAAATAGTAAAAATGGGGTATGTCTCAGTTAAATGCCAAAATTGAGTATAAAAATTGGGTTTTCTGATTTAAGTCTGCCTGTTCCTGAAAGCTGGGAAGATGGTGATTTTAGCACCGCAAACCCTTTGTTGATGGCATTTTCAGGGAACAGAACCTCACGCCTTCCTCTGCAGCCCTATTTTCCCATAATAATATATTTTTTTTTTTTAAATAAATTTAAAAAAAAACAATCGCTGTATTTTGCCTAATTTGTTGGTCTGCTTCAGGGGACCCCACAAAGTCTGGATACCTCTAGAATCCCAAGGATGTTGGAAAAAAAGGTCGCACATTTTGCGTGGATAGAATAACTGGACAAAAAGTTATGAGGGCCTAAGCGCGAACTGCCCCAAATAGCCAAAAAAAAAAAAAGGCTTGACACCTGAAGGGGAAATGGCCTGGCAGCGAAGGGGTTAAAAAAAAAATATTAAAAAAATAAATTTCGGCAAAAACTTAAACAAATAGTTTCTTCTTAGAACCATTCCATTTATTCAAAAAAGAACGGAGTCTGTTTATTTACTGTTATGGTATGTGACAGTGTACTACAGTGTGTTTTTGTGTGTTACTCTATACGCAAGTGTGTGTGTGTATGAGTGTGATAGTGAATGCATAAGTATCTGTCGGGGTATGTCAGTATACACATCAAGGTGTGTCAGTATATGTATACGTGCATTCCTGGGTGTATCAGTGAATGCATTACTTTTTGAAAGGGTATGTTAGTTTATGTGTTAGTGTTTGCGTGGGTGTGTCAGTGTATGCATCAGGGTATCTGTGAGTGTCACTGTCTGGATTGGTATGTGCTATGTGTATAGATCAGTGTTTCCCTGGGTGGG
The DNA here is from genome assembly GCF_031143425.1 of Pleurodeles waltl. Taxonomy (NCBI): domain Eukaryota; kingdom Metazoa; phylum Chordata; class Amphibia; order Caudata; family Salamandridae; genus Pleurodeles; species Pleurodeles waltl. The sequence continues at coordinate 888,485,344 of NC_090442.1, forward strand.
TTAGGGTATATATGAGTGTGTGCCTGAGTGTGTCAGTGTGTGCATTAGTGTTTCCCTGCGTGTGTTAATGTATGTCTAACAGTTTACATGGGGGCGTCAGTGCACGCATTAGTGTCTGCCGGATGTGTTAGTCTGTAAGTAAGTGTGGGCTTGGGTGTATAGATGAGTATGTATCTGACTTTGTTAGTGTATGCATCAGTGTTTGGTTGGGTGTGTCAGTGTATGGATGAATATCTGTCTGGGTACCTGAGCAGACATGTCCAGGTGTTCCTGGGTGCGTTGGTGTAGGAATGTGTGTGCGCCTGGGTCTGACTATATGGAGGAGTGCGTACCTGGCTGTGTTAGTATATGCATTAGAGTTTGGTTGGGTATGTCAGTGTATGCATCAGTGTCTCTCTGGGTATGTCAGCAGAGATGTCAGGGTGTGCTTGAGTGTCTAAGTGTATTCATCAATGTGTGTTTAGCTGTGTCAGTGTACGCACCAATGCATGCCTGGTTGTGTCAGTGTGTGCCTGGGTGCATATGCATCATTGTGTGCATAGGTGTGTAACTGTGTGCATCAGTGTGCCTGGGTGTGTCAGTGTATGTGTGGGTGTGTCAGTGTATGCATCAGTGTGTGCATGGGTGTGTCAGTGTATGCATCAGTGTGTGTCTGGGTGTGTCACTGTGTGCATCACTGTGTACTTGGGTGTATGCATCAGTGTGTGCCTAGGTGTCTAAGTGTATAGATCAGTGTGTTCCTAGGTGTATCAAAGTAGGCATCAGTGTGTGCCACTGTGTGCATCCATGTGTGTGTGTGTGGTGATGTGTCAGTGTATGCATCAGTGTCCCTAGGTGTGTCTGTGTATGCATCAGTGTATGCCTGGTTGTGTGAATGTATGCATCAGTGTAAGCCTGTGTGTCAGAGTATGCCTGTGTGTGTCAGTGTGTTCTTGGGTGTGTCATTGTATGCATCACTGTGCGGATGGGTGGGTCAGTGTGTGTATCAGTGTATGCCTAGTTGTGTCAATGTGTGTTTGGGTGTCTCAGTGGATGCATTAGTGTGTGAACAGGTGTGTCAGTGTATGGATCAGTGTCTGCCTACGTCAGCACGTGTGTGTTCGTAGGTCTTTCAGTGTAGAATAGGAGTCAAAACAACGCATGCTGGAACTACACATGCCTAAAACAACACGGTCATAACGACTGCGTTATTACTACGAATGCCTTTGCTATGAATGCCTTAACAACGATTTTTTATTGTAAAGGCATTCCTGGTAAAGGCATGCGTGGTTCCAGCATGCGACTCCACACCCCAACCCCTAACAAAATCGTACCCCAACCCCCACCCCTAAAAACAACTCTACCACTACCCCGACCCCTATAACTTAAACTACCCTGACCCCCCCACCCCATAAAACTACCAGAACCCCATTCCCCCTAAAACCTAAACATCAGTGAGTACCTGCATGTGCCACTGTGTGCATCAGTGTGCGTGGATGTGTGAGTGTATGCATTAGTGTGTTCCTAGGTGATTCAGTTTATGTGCCTGGGTGTGCCACGGTGTGCATCAGTGCAAGTATGGCTGTGTCAGTGTATGCATCAGTGTGCACCTGGGTGTGTGGGTGTGTGGGTGTGGGTGTGTGTGTGTGTGTGTGTGTGTGTGTGTGTGTGTGTGTGTGCATCAGTGTGTCCCTCGGTGTGTCAGTGTATGCATCAGTGTGTGTTTTAATCTCTTAGTCTGTGTATAAGTGTTTGCTTGAATGTTTCAGCATGAGTATGTGACTGGGTGTGTTAATAAATGCACAAATGTGTGTCTAGGTAGGTTAGTGTATGCATCAGTGTGTGTATGGGTGCGTCAGTGAATCACTGTACATCTGGGTTTGAGTGTATGTATTGGTGTTTCCCTGGGTGTGTCAGTGTGTGCATTAGTATGTGTCTGGGTCTGTCAGTGTGTCCATCAGTGTGTGCCTGGGTGTGTCAGTATATGCATCAGTGTGTGTATGGATCACTGTACATCTGGGTGTGAGTGTATGTATTGGTGTTTCCCCGAGTGTGTCAGTGTATCCATTAGTGTGTGCCTGGTGTGTCAGTGGGTGAATCAGTGTGTGCCTGGGTATCTCAGTGTATGCATCAGTGTGTCACTGGTTGTGTCAGTGTGTGCCTAGGTGTATCATTAGTTTATGCATAAATGTTTGTCTTCTTATGTCAGTGTAAGCATCAGTGTGTGTCTGGGTATGTCAGCAGAGATGTTAGGGGATGCTTGAGTGTGTCAGTTTATGGATAAGTGTGTGTGTCTTAGTATGTTAGTGTATGCATTATTATTTGCCTGGGTATGTCAGTGTATATATTAGTGTTTGTATGTGTTTCAGTGTATGCAAGTATATCTGGCTTTGTTAGTGTATGCATCAGTGTGTATCTGGGTATCTCAGCATGTGGGTTAGCTCACATCTGCATGTATTTGTGTATAGATGACTGAGTTTGTGTGTGTGTGTGTGTGTGTGTATACACACACACACACACCTGGGTGTGTCATTGTATGCATCAGTGCTTCATTGGGTGCGTCATTGTATAAATGAGTGCTTGCCTGGGTATGTTAGTGTATCCATTAGTGTCGGCCGGGATGTGCTAGTCTGTACGTCAGTGTGAACTGCGGGTGCATAAGCGTATGGATGAGTACGTATCTGGCTATGCTAGGGAAGACATCACTGTGTGTCTGGATGTGTCAGTCTCTGGATTAGTATGTACCGGCATGCATCAGTGTATAGATCAATGTGTCCCTGGGTGTCTCGGTGTATGGATGTGTACGAGAGGGTCTGTTTTAATTAGTGTGCATTCCTGTTTTAATATTATTAGCTATGTGGACAAACTATGTGTATGGATGATATTTGAATGAACCAAGATGAAATTAGTTACCTACATTAATGCAAAAAAGAAGTCCTTTAATCTGTTATGAGGGAGAAAATATAAATACAAATTACAGTTTCATATTAATAATCTATTACAACTTCTTAATTTGTAATAAAAAACAGTGTTAAAAACAAAATACAAATGTATTTCATTGTGTAGCAACTATAGTATTATTTACACATATTATGTTCTGGTGTCCACTGTTTTCAGTTTCTATAATTTGGAAATATAAATGAAGTGTGTATAGATACTCATCACTGAAATGTGTGTGGGGGGGTGAGGTCCTATGGACCTATGAACTGTGGGGAAAAAAAAGCACCATAAGTACTTAGCACATTAGTTCAAATTAACATTACTGTGCATCATACTCACTACAAATATTTACCAAACTCCTATCTCTACTTGTTGAATAACATTTTTATGTCATACGTTTTTTAAAATATAATTAATGTGTATGAATCTTTGTGGTAGGTGAAAAGGCATATAAAAACACCACCCTTGGTAGTCTGCATGATGTCATAAAAATAAGCAATCCATTCAAAAGGAGTAGACTATCAGTGCTGTTATTCTTCTTTTATAGTTTTCCATGTGTTCTTGAAACAGAAAGTAGACCTTTCTTCTGGTTTGTAGTTTGTGATCCCTGTTTTCAATATACTACTATGCTTGCAAAGGTAACTAGATGTGAAGATTCAAAATCCATTATAAAGACATCACCCTTGGTATGCCATGTGATGTCTTAGTGTATTGTATTAGAAGTCCAGAACTGCAGTATTCAATTTTTAAAGTAGTAATCCTTGTTAAAACTTTGTCAAACTCATGCCTTCTGTTTCTAAAAAACAATTTATATGGTTATCTTTGTTAGAATGTAAGGTTCCTATCATTGCACTCTGTCCATCCAGTTTTATGTTTTAAGTAAATAAATGGTGTAGTGTCCAGATGTAACATTTAATCCTTCATTAAAAGTAATGGATATACGGGTATAGGTTTTTTCACAAATAGAGATTTGTCCAGCTTTAAAATTAGTAATTTGAGTTTCTCATTTAGTTCCATTTGTGTTGCAAAGCTGTAGCATTATTAAGATTATATATTTGCCAGTTTTTCTTATGTTAAAAGTTGATAGCACATCTGACTTACATTTTGTGCAGGTATTACTCTGTGGCGCATCTTTAAATAATTTTACAAAACTGACAGTTTTAGAGGCTGGCAGAGTTGTATAGATAAATCGTTCTGCACCTGTTTATGTTTAAGAAAAGGAGCACTTTTCAAAGTCATACTGCCATGAGTAACTTAGTGGAAATAGGTCATCAATAGGTACCAGGTCTTTTAACAAAGCAAGTAGGGCCATCAATAATTCTTGTGCTTCTTCTTGAGTGTTTTAAGTGAAGTATACAGATCCAGTGGACAGATCTGCAAGATCTCTAATAATGAAGCAGAATATGTTTTATTCGGTCACTGCACTAGCATTCTAACAAGCTAAAGAGTATAGAGCACAATTTTTTTATCTTTTTTCCTGTTTAATTTATGAACCAGAGTAGGTAAAGAGAATAGTGCATTGAGAACCACACTGGGGTAGAGGTTAACCCTAGATAGGTTTGAGAACTGGTACTAACAATTTGTCAGTATTTTTAGTAGTGCTTTTCTCCAATACTTTTCTCTTTTTTCTTCTTTTTCTCAGAATGGTCTCAGAGATCCTTTGAAATCTTTTGTTTTGGTAAGATTGCAGGCTTTTTGTAAACAGGTACTGTCCTTGAAGAGGATCATACAGGCTTCTCAAACGGTTATACTGGACAGTGCACCTGGAATCAGCGTTTACTTTACTATCAAACTCTATGAGATACAAGCTAGACAAAGTTATAACTTGTGGCAATACTACATAAAACATACCTTACTTGAATATGGTGCCACGAATATCAATAAATGCTGCATCCACACATAGACCTTGAGACTTATGTATTGCTATAACATATGCTGGAGATATCGGAAACTGCTTTCTGCGAACCTGCATGTATTTTACAAGCAAGAAACGTGCAACAGACCTTGCCATCTGTTTTACACCCTCAAGATCATCAAACTGAATTGCTAGATATTTAAGCTAATTTCTGCTTGGATACATAATTAAAATCAATTATTTTACCCATGGCTCCAATAAATAATCCTTCTTCAACATTTAAATTATGCCGCAAAATCACCCTACAGTTCTTACAAACATGTAAAAACCTTTCTAATCCTGCATTTTTTTTAAACTGACTTTTCCAAAGAATTGAGTTTTCATTGTAGTTTTGTACTCAACAGTATTGTCACTCCTTGGTGTTCTATTTTATCAACTGATATCCATTCCAATATTTGTTTTTTCTCCAGTTGTAGTAATTCTTCATTGGAAGAGGTACATTCTTAAAGAGTAGACATTAGACGCACAATGGATTTTTATTGTTCAATTAATTCAAACTTTAGCTGTGCTGCAGATATTTTGAAAGGAAGTATGTTCTTTTCCAAGCAACATTTTCTTTCTTTTGACAGTAGTCCTAATATAATAATTGCATATCAGACACTTGACGCAAATCTCCAATTAGTTCTTTGTACTGGAAATTCTCCAAATATTCACATTTCAATGCTTCCTAAGGAATTACAAGTTTCTTCATGTAAGAGTGTCTTAAACACAGGCTATCCTTTCACTGGAGTAAGTTGTAATAAATCACCAAAAAACATTACATGTTTTCCACCAAAAAGGACATCATAGTCTGTCTTCAATATCTGTTGCATTCTTAAATGTACAAAAGGTGAGCATTAAGTTTAAGACCTTGGTCACTTCATCACGGATTAAAAGCTTTCATTTCTTCAAGACTCTATAAACTTTGTGAAAAGCTTCTCCAGATAACTTTTGGTACTTCTGTTTACTATTATGTTCAACTAGGAGCATAAATTAACAATGTAAGGTAATTCCTTTGATATTGTGTGCAGTCAATCCAGTAGGGGCTGTTACTGTACACGAGAAAATTGAGCTGTTGGACCTGGCCTTTTTACAGGGTCATCCCCAAACCTTCTGCCTCCTTCCTCCTATTTTTTCTGACCTGCTGTTGTTGGCTGGGCACTTTACCACTGCTAACCAGTACCAAAGTGCATACGCTCTCTGTGTAAATTGTACTGTTGATTGGTTTATCTATGACTGGCTATTTGATTTACTTGTAAGACCCTAGTAGAGTGCACTATATGTGCCTAGGGCCTATAGATTAAATGCTACTAGTGGGCCTGCAGCACTGGTTGTGCCACCCACTTAAGTAGCCCCTTAACCTTGTCTCAGGCCTGCCATTGCAAGGCCTGTGTGTTCAGTTTCACTGCCACTTCGACTTGGCATTTAAAAGTACTTGCCAAGCCTAAAACTCCCCTTTTTCTACACATATGTCACCCCTAATGTGTGCCCTAGGTAACCCCTAGAGCAGGGTGCTGTGTGGGTAAAAAGGCAGGACATGTACCTGTGTAGTTTATATGTCCTGGTAGTGTAAAACTCCTAAATTCGTTTTTACACTACTGTGAGGCCTGCTCCCTTCATAGGCTAACATTGGGGCTGCCCTCATACATTATTGAAGTGGTAGCTGCTGATCTGAAAGGAGCAGGAAGGTCATATTTAGTATGGCCAGAATGGTAATACAAAATCCTGCTGACTGGTGAAGTTGGATTTAATATTACTATTCTAGAAATGCCACTCTTAGAAAGTGAGCATTTCTTTGCACTTAAATCTTTCTGTGCCTTACAATCCACGTCTGGCTAGGTTTAGTTGACAGCTCCTTGTGCATTCACTCAGACACACCCCAAACCCAGGGTACTCAGCCTCACTTGCATACATCTGCATTTTGAATGGTTCTTCCTGGGCTGGGATGGGATGGTGGAGGGTCTGCCCTCACACAAAGGACTGCCACACCCCCTACTGGGACCCTGGCAGACAGGATTGAACTGAAAGGGGAACTTGTGCACTTCTTAGCCACTCTTTGAAGTCTCCCCAACTTCAAAGGCACATTTTAGTATAAAATAGGGCTTCTGCCCTACCACCTCAGACACTTGCTGGAGAAGAAGCCTGAACCAGAACCTGCATCCTGCCAAGAAGAACTGCCTGGCTGCTCAAAGGACTCACCTGACTGCTTTCTACAAAGGACTGCTGCCTTGCTGTTGGCCTGCTGTCTTGCTGCTCTCTTGCTTTGCTGCAGAAGTGCTCTCCAAGGGCTTGTATAGAGCTTGCCTCCTGTTCCCTGAAGTCTCAGGACCAAAAAGACGTATCTTTTTCAACGGGACTCCTTGTGCACCGAATAATTTGATGCACAGCTTGCTCTGCTGTGAAAAATTAATCGCACGGTGATCCGGAAAGACGCCGCTCGACGCGACGCCTGCGGTGCAACCAGAACTTCGACGCATGGCCCGCCTGGACAACGCCGCCCGGCTTCCAGAGAGGAAATCGACGTAACGCCTGCCGAGAGGAAGAAAACTCCACGCACAGCCCACCGGAATGACGCGCAGCCAGGTAACAAGCCTAGGATTCCACGCACAGACCCTGGTACATCTGGTAATCCCGCGACCCACAGAAGGAGACGGCCCGCGTGCCGGAAAACGACGCATGTCTTCCCAGAGTGAAAAATAATGACGCAAGTCCGTGTGTGAAGGGGCGAAACCGACGCACACACCATTTTTCCACGCATCTCCTCCTCTGCGGAGATTTTCCACTCCAAACCAGGTACTTTGTGCTTAAAAGAGACTTTGTTTACTTTTTAAAGACTTAAGACACTTTGTATCACTTTTCAGTGATATCTTTACAAATTTATATTGCATCTTTGATCGTTTTGACCTCCAAATACCCAGCTAAATATTATATATTTTTCTAAACACTGTGTGGTGTATTTTTGTGGTGCTGTATTGTGTTATTATATGATTTATTGCACAAATACTTTACACATTGCCTTCTAAGTTAAGCCTGACTGCTCAGTGCCAAGCTACCAGAGGGTGGGCACAGGATAATTTGGATTGTGTGACTTACCCTGACTAGAGTGAGGGTTCTTGCTTGGACAAGGGGTAACCTGACTACCAACCAAAAAAAACATTTCTAACATTGGTGATCAGCGGTGAGGATAGGACTTGTATTTGTGCAGTGACATACAGTAGCTAAGTATTTCACTACCTACCCACAGTTGAAGGTCAACTTGATTTTTTCATCTTTTTGCTTTTGGTTCTCTGATGTCCTCCTGGATATATTATTGATATTTTGGACTTTGGTTTTTGGTTTTGCCTGTGATACCTTGCCAGATTGGGAATGGGTACCTACTGTGTGTCATACGTTGTGCCTGTTGAATCCCTCACCAAGGCTGAGCTAAGGGGGCTTTGCAGAAAATGGGGACTTCCTATGTCAAGGAGATCCACTAAGATGGAACTGCTACATATCTACATAGCCTGGGGGGAAGCCCAATGGGCAGAGGAACAGGCAGCAAAAAAACAAAAGACTGAGGATTGCTCAGATGAGGAAGAGGACTGCTCAGATGAGGAGGACTACTCAGATGAGGAAAGAGAACCAGTGAGAGATGAATGGTTCCTAGCTGCAGAGCGGTTGATGGAAAAAGCTAGATGAGCAGGTTGAGAGGGCTGAGGCAGCGAGAGCCTTAGCCCTGGAAAAAGAAAGGATTGCAGCTCAGGAGCTGAGCTGTGAAGAGCTGAAACTGGAAGCCGGAAGGGTTGAGTCCAGTTCAGATGGTGGCAGCAAAAATCTTGCACCGAGTGCTGCTGAAGAAGTGCACCGGCCCAGAGATGTTGTGTAAGGAAATGCCTCCTTGGCATGGTTACCCCCTGACCTTTTGCCTTTGCTGATGCTAAGTTTTGAATTGAAAGTGTGCTGAGACCTGCTAACCAGGCCCCAGCACCAGTGTTCTTTCCCTAACCTGTACTTTTGTTTACACAATTGGCACACCCTGGCATCCAGGTAAGTCCCTTGTAACTGGTACCCCTGATACCAAGGGCCCTGATGCCAGGGAAGGTCTCTAAGGGCTGCAGCATATCTTATGCCACCCTGGGGACCCCTCACTCAGCACAGACACACTGCTTGCCAGCTTGTGTGTGCTGGTGAGGACAAGACGAGTAAGTCGACATGGCACTCCCCTCAGGGTGACATGCCAACCTCACACTGCCTATGCAGTATAGATAAGTCACCCCTCTAGCAGGCCTTACAGCCCTAAGGCAGGGTGCACTATACCATAGGTGAGGGCACAAGTGCATGAGCACTGTGCCCCTGCAGTGTCTAAGCAAAACCTTAGACATTGTAAGTGCAGGGTAGCCATAAGAGTATATGGTCTGGGAGTCTGTCATGCACGAACTCCACAGCACCATAATGGCTGCACTGAAAACTGTGAAGTTTGGTATCAAACTTCTCAGCACAATAAATGCACACTGAAGCCAGTGTACATTTTATTGTAACATACACCCCAGAGGGCACCTTAGAGGTGCCCCCTGAAACCTTAACCAACTACCCGTGTGGGCTGACTGGTTTTAGCAGCCTGCCACACTCGAGACATGTTGCTGGCCACATGGGGAGAGTGCCTTTGTCACTCTGTGGCTAGTAACAAAGCCTGTACTGGGTGGAGATGCTTATCACCTCCCCCTTGCAGGAACTGTAACACCTGGTGGTGAGCCTCAAAGGCTCACCCCCTTTGTTACAGCACCCCAGGGAATTCCAGCTAGTGGAGTTGCCCGCCCCCTCCGGCCACGGCCCCACTTTTGGCAGCAAGGCCGGAGGAGATAATGAGAAAAACAAGGAGGAGTCACTGGCCAGTCAGGACAGCCCCTAAGGCAACCTGAGCTGAGGTGACTGACTTTTAGAAATCCTCCATCTTGCAGATGGAGGATTCCCCCAATAGGGATAGGAATGTGACCCCCTCCCCTTGGGAGGAGGCACAAAGAGGGTGTAGCCACCCTCAGGGCTAGTAGCCATTGGCTACTGCCCTCCCAGACCTAAACACACCCCTAAATTCTGTATTTAGGGGCTCCCCAGAACCTAGGAACTCAGATTCCTGCAACCTAAGAAGAAGAGGACTGCTAAGCTGAAAAACCCTGCAGATAAGACGGAGACACCAACTGCTTTGGCCCCAGCCCTACCGGCCTGTCTCCCCCCTTCTGAAGACACTGCTCCAGCGACGCTTTCCCCAGGGACCAGCGACCTCTGAATCCTCAGAGGACTGCCCTGCTCTAAAAGGACCAAGAACTCCAGAGGACAGCGGCTCTGTTCATCCAAGACTGCAACTTTGTTTCAAAGGAGCAACTTTAAAACAACCTGCGTTTCCCGGCAGAAGCGTGAGACTTGCTACTCTGCACCCGACGCCCCCGGCTCGACTTGTGGAGAACAAACACTTCAGGGAGGACTCCCCGGCGACTGCGAGACCGTGAGTAGCCAGAGTTGCCCCCCCTGAGCCCCCACAGCGACGCCTGCAGAGGGAATCCCGAGGCTCCCCCTGACCGCGTCTGCCTGTTCCTCAGATCCCGACGCCTGGAAAAGGCTCTGCACCTGCAGCCCCCAGGACCTGAAGGATTCGGACCCCAGTGCAGGAGTGAAGCCCAGGAGGCCCTCTCCCTTGCCCAGGTGGTGGCTACCCCGAGGAGCCCCCCCCCCCCCCCCTTGCCTGCATCGCTGAAGAGACCCCTTGGTCTCCCATTGATTTCTATTGCTAACCCGATGCTTGTTTGCACACTGCACCCGGCCGCTGAGGGTGTACTTTCTGTGCCGACTTGTGTCCCCCCCGGTGCCCTACAAAACCCCCTGGTCTGCCCTCCGAAGACGCGGGTGCTTACCTGCTGGCAGACCGGAACCGGGGCACCCCCTTCTCCATTGAAGCCTATGCGTTTTGGGCACCACTTTGACCCCTGCACCTGACCGGCCCTGAGCTGCTGGTGTGGTAACTTTGGGGTTGCTCTGAACCCCCAACGGTGGGCTACCTTGGACCCAAACTTGAACCCCGTAGGTGGTTTACTTACCTGCAAAAACTAACTAACTCTTACTCCCCCCAGGAACTGTTGAAAATTGCACTGTCTAGTTTTAAAATAGCTATATGTGATTTATTTGACAACTGTGTATGCTATTTTGATTATTCAAAGTTCCTAAAGTACCTACCTGCAATACCTTTCATTTGAAGTATTACATGTAAAATTTGAACCAGTGGTTCTTAAAATAAACTAAGAAAATATATTTTTCTATACAAAAACCTATTGGCCTGGAATTGTCTCTGAGTGTGTGTTCCTCATTTATTGCTTGTGTATGTACAACAAATGCTTAACACTACTCCTTTGATAAGCCTACTGCTCGACCACACTACCACAAAATAGTGGCAAAAATAGATAATACTAATGCTCTATCTTACCTCTAAGGGGAACCCTTGGACTCTGTGCATACTATTCCTTACTTTGAAATAGTGCATACAGAGCCAACTTCCTACATGTGGTGCCCAACTTGAAGAAGGGAGTTGACACACACCAGGCGGTTCAGGAGTATGAGGTAGTTCCTGTTATGCACACGGTCCCTGAGGAGGATTGGGGAACTGGCACAGGGAGTCATATTCCTACTGGGGGAGGGACACTTTACTGGCTCTAGAAGAGAGTGACAGGGAAAAGGGTTCCCCCCTCGTGGACGTCCTGGATATAGAGTGTGAAGACATTCCAGAAGAGTATGGGTTGAGTGTCAGAGACAGTCAGGTACTGTCTCACCAGTCTCAGAAGGGTGATGTAGAGTGCTTTTTCAAGGTTGAGTCACTGGATGGTTGGGTGAAGGGTACTTTGGTTAATACATGTGAGGGGCAGAGTGATTTAATTGCTGGAGAGCATATGTCTGGTCCTTATTTTCCAGAGCTACGCCAACACAAGGTGGAGTGTGAGTTCTCTGACCCCCAGGGAGCTTACAATGGAGGCAGACTTTTGAGTGAGTACCAGAAAGTCTGAAGAGGCATTTGGGGGTGCTCCTGAAGGGAGTGGTCTAGGTGTTTCCCAACCAAGTGAGGTGGGGGAGGATTGTAGTGTCCCAGGTAGGTTCCACGTCCTAGAGGGTTCCAAGAGGGAACGCCAGGAGTGAAGCCTAGCCTTTACCGTAGGGCCACCTGTTGAGGGAGACCCCGCAGAGTCAAAAGAACTTGGGGGGGTGACTGTAGCCAGCATCCCACCAGTTCTGGTGTCTGGCAGTACCACTCCTAGTGAGGGGGTGCAGAAGTCCAGACAGAGGGTTGAGAGGGGGCTGCGGACCCCAGTGGAGGCCCTGGAGAGTCAGGGGTCAGCTCTGAGAGCAGAGCCCTCCAGGAATGACCCAGGTGAAACCATGTCTGATTTGGGGGAGATCCAGACTCTGCCAGATGGGCAGAGGTCAGGAGACCTGCGCCAGCCAGACTCTTGTGGGGCCCTTGGGGACAGTGTGCCCCCCCGGAAGTCCTGGCATGCCAGGCAATTGTTCAACCTCAGGGTGGTGACTCTGGGTTGGGTGACCAGGTTCAGGGGTTAAACTCTGGCCTGGTGGGGGGTCAGTGTGCCCCCCAAGAAGTCCTGGGGTGACAGGCAATTGTTCAACCTCAGGGTGGTGACTCTGGGTTGGGTGACCAGGTTCAGGGGTTAAACTCTGGCCTGGAGGGGGGGGGGGGGGTCAGTGTGCCCCCCAAGAAGTCCTGGGGTGCCAGGCAATTGTTCAACCTCAGGGTGGTGACTCTGGGTTGGTTGGCCAGGTTCAGGGGTTAAACTCTGACCTGGTGGGGGGGTAGGTGTGCCCCCCAGAACGTCCTGGTTTACCAGGCAGGGATCCAGTCTGAGGGTACAGACCCTGGGCTGGAAGACCAGGTTCAGGGTGTCCCCCCTGTCCTGGAGGAAGGGGCTACTGATAACAGTGCCCCTACCATGTTGTCTTCTGAGGAGGCCACTCCTAGTTGGAGGGTGCTGGACCCCAGAAGGGAGGGAAGCCTCACCCCGGGCCCTAGCCCAACCTTGAAGGTACAGACCCCAGGTTGGAGGACCAGTTGCAGGTTAACAGCCCTGCACTGGTGAAGGAATGGTGCAGGGCTGCTTCTATAAGCACCCTGACCATGTTGGACTCTGGGGGTGCCGCTCCAGGAGGGAGGGTACAGAGCCCCAGAGGGGAGGACCAGGTTCTGGCTGTCATCCCTGTCCTGGTGGAAGGGAGAGTGGTTAAAGGGTGCCCAGCACCTGGGGCTACCGCCCCCCACTCTCCACAGTCACAGTGGTTAGGGAGCTTTGAGAGGCCTGAGGCCTGGGGCCTGGCTCTCATCCCTGACGGCTGTCAGTGGCCACTGTGGCTTGCTGTCCGGGAGGACAGAGTTATCCCTGGGGAGGGGACAAGAGTCACACCCCGGGGGTAGAGTGGGCAACACCACTGTGTTGGTCCTGGTGGTACTATCCGGCCCCTGGGATACATCTGTGAGCAAAGTAAGGTTGGGTGCTGCACAGATGGTATCCGCAGGTAAGGAGAAAGGTTCCCCATGAGTTGGCTTAGTGGGCCCTGAGAGTATGGACAGAGGGATCCAAGTGGAGTCAGGAAGGCGAAGAACTGGAACATGCCCCTGATGTTGTGGGCCTGGGTCCTTGTTCTATCGCCAAAAACAGGGAAGTACATCAGGATAGTGATTGTACTCCCCAGGCTTTAGGCTGGTGGGGGGTCATGTTGGACCTGGCCTTTTTACAGGGTCATCACCAAACCTTTTGCCTCCTTCCTCCTAGTTTTTCTGACCTGCTGTTGTTGGCTTTTGAACTCTGGGCACTTTACCACTGCTAACCAGTGCTAAAGTGCATATGCTCTCTGTGTAAATTGTATTGTTGATTGGTTTATCCATGATTGGCTATTTGATTTATTTGTAAGACCCTAATAGAGTGCACTATATGTGTCTACGGCCTGTAGATTAAATGATACTAGTGGGCCTGCAGCACTGGTTGTGCCACCCACTTAAATAGCCCCTTAACCTTGTCTCAGGCCTGCCATTGCAAGGCCTGTGTGTGCAGTTTCACTGCCACTTCGACTTGGCATTTAAAAGTACTTGCCAAGCTTAAAACTACCCTTTTTCTACATATAAGTCAACCCCTAATGTGTGCCCTAGGTAACCCCTAGAGCAGGGTGCTGTGTGGGTAAAAGGCAGGGCATGTACCTGTGTAGTTTATATGTCCTGGTAGTGTAAAACTCCTAAATTCGTTTTTACACTACTGTAAGGCCTGCTCCCTTAATAGGCTAACATTGTGGCTGCCCTCATACATTATTGAAGTGGTAGCTGCTGGTCTGAAAGGAGCAGAAAGGTCATATTCAGTACGGCCAGAATGGTAATACAAAATCCTGCTGACTGGTGAAGTTGGATTTAATATTACTATTCTAGAAATGCCACTTTTTGAAAGTGAGCATTTCTTTGCACTTAAATCTTTCTGTGCCTTACAACCCACGTCTGGCTAGGTTTAGTTGACAGCTCCTTGTGCATTCACTCAGACACACCCCAAACCCAGGGTACTCAGCCTCACTTGCATACATCTGCATTTTGAATGGGTCTTCCTGGGCTGGGAGGGTGGAGGGCCTGCCCTCACACAAAGGCCTGCCACACCCCCTACTGGGACCCTTGCAGACAGGATTGAACTGAAATGGGACCTGGTGCACTTCTTAGCCACTCTTTGAAGTCTCCCTGACTTCAAAGGCACATTTTAGTATAAAACAGGGCCTCTGCCCTACCACCTCAGACACTTGATGGAGAAGAAACCTGAACCAGAACCTGCATCCTGCCAAGAAGAACTGCCTGGCTGCTCAAAGGGCTCACCTGACTGCTTTCTACAAAGGACTGCTGCCTTGCTGTTGGCCTGCTGCCTTTCTGAACTCTTGCCTTGCTGCAGAAGTGCTCTCCAAGGGCTTGGATAGAGCTTGCCTCCTGTTCCCTGAAGTCTCAGGACCAAAAAGACTTCTTTTTCAACTGGACTCCTTGTGCGCCGAAAATTTTGACGCACAGCTTGCTCCGCGGTGAAAAATTCACTGCACGCCGATCCGGAAAGACGCCGCTCGACAGAAATCGACGTTACGCCTAGCGTGAGAAAGAAAATTCCACGCACAGCCCACCGGAACGACGCGCATCCGGGTAACAAGCCTAGGATTCCATGCACAGACCCTGGGACATCTGGTAATCCCGCGACCCACAGAAGGAGACGGTCAGCGTGCCGGAAAATGACGCACGTCTTCCCAGAGTGAAAAATAACGACGCAAGTCCGTGTGTGAAGGGGCGAAACCGACGCACACATCATTTTTCTTCCCGTAGAACGACGCACGTCTCCCCGCGTGGAAAATAACGACGCAAGTCCGTGTGTGAAGGGGCGAAACCGACGCACACACCATTTGTCCACGCATCTCCTCCTCTGCGGAGATTTTCCACTCCAAACGAGGTACTTTGTGCTTGAAAGAGACTTTGTTTACTTTTTAAAGACTTAAGACACTTTATATCACTTTTCAGTGATATCTTTACAAATTCATATTGCATCTTTGATCGTTTTGACCTGCAAATACCCAGATAAATATTATATGTTTTTCTAAACACTGTGTGGTGTATTTTTGTGGTGCTATATTGTGTTGTTGTATGATTTATTGCACAAATACTTTACACATTGCCTTCTAAGTTAAGCCTGACTGCTCAGTGCCAAGCTACCAGAGGGTGGGCAAGGGATAATTTGGATTGTGTGTGACTTACCCTGACTAGAGTGAGGGTTCTTGCTTGGACAGGGGGTAACCTGACTGCAAACCCAAAACCCCATTTCTAACAGGAGCCCATAGTCTTTTTCAGCTAAGTGGTTAGAACTTGTATTAAACAACTTTTTCCAGTGCCAGCTTCCCCGCTGACATACAAAAGAATTGGCTTAAAACTTGAACATTTACACTGATTTTCATGGAGGAATCCATGTTTAATTTGTCCTTCAACTTCCATCTATATTTCTTTCTGCTAATCGCTGAGTTGTCCTACTAACTGTTTCAAGTCAACATTTTCTTCTCTCACTTGTTGCATTTCAGTCTGCACCTCATTCATCGCTATGGCAGCTTCATTCTCGATTATTGGCTGTCCAAGCAGATCTTGACTGAGAGGTCCGGAACTCTGACTTGCTTTGCAAACCATCCTTTGCTATCTCAGTAGCAATTGTTTCCACTTGTTCAGTTCCTCCATTTAACATTTTTAGGTAGTTGGGAAATATTGGACACGCAATGCTGCCTTCTATAGCACTGAAAAAGTATTTGTTGAAGTCATACTGTCCAAGTAACTGTTTCAGAATGCCAAGATTTAAATAGCTGTAGAAGTGCTAAGTAGAAAAAATATTTGTTTTCTAAGCAGTCAGACAAGTAAGTTTTCTATGGTTTATTAAGGTACTTCTTGCATGCCAAACTAAACAACAGTCGCAACCAACTACACTATATTGGCCATTTTCGAGGTGTGCACTTCTTCTTAGATAGTAGTTACCCAACATATTTGTTTTTACAATATCTGTGCTCTCTGGATCATACTCTGCTAGATACTGAAATTCTGGGAAAGAATTCAAGACACTGTTTCACCCTATCAGTTCTTATTAATTTGTATGGGGAGGTATTGAGAGCAAAGAGAAATTGTAGTACACCTAAAAGCTTTCAGAGTGAACAGGCTAATATGATCAAAAGGTTTCAATCTAGATGATATCCTAGGAGAGTAATCAAGGGGGCCTGTGAAAAGGTGGCTGAGGTGAATAGACAATCTTCGCATTCCTATAAAAAAGCAAGCAACCAATAAGGTTGTGAGATGTATTACTACTTATGACTACTCTGACCAGGTTATGAAGATTCTGTAACGATATTGGCATTTAATAAGAACTGATAGGGTGATTGGCCAATCTGTAGACTCACATCCAAGGATTACGTATAAAAAAAGCAGTTCCTTACAGGACATACTGGTGCATAGTTATCAGAAGACAGACAAGGTAACATTTCTGGACAAACAAAAAAGGTTTTTTAAGATGTACAAAATGTAAGGCCTGCAAAAATAGTACAAATCGAAAAACATATGTACTTCCCACAGGACAAGAAGTTAGGATAAAAAGATTTTTGAACTGCAATTCTGATTATGCAATTTAAGTGATTATTTGCCCATGTGGTTTGAGATATGTGGGAAGTACCATTTTTCCTTTGAAGAAACTTATTTTGGAACACTGACAAGCCATTAAGATTAATGATGGATCTTATCCGGTGGCTCGCCATTGTAATTTGATGCATCAAGGTACAGTTGAAGTAATGTCATTCTTTGGTATTGACAGGGTACAGCTGACACTAAGAGGAGGGGATAGGGAACGGATTCTGAGAAGAATGAAGTCCAAATTTATAATTTTACTTAATAGCAGACATCCGTGGGGATTGAATCAGGATGAAGAACTTTATGTTCATATAGGGTAATTTTCACATCATGTAAACAGTAAGTGATTTAATTTAAATGGAGTTTTTTTATTATGTTGAGGTTTGGCTGATGAAAAATGGGGGAGTGTGTATGACTTGCATTTGTAGAATAGCCCAACTCCCAAGTTTAATGACAGTCTGAATGTTTGAATATTTTTGAAAATTATGAAAATTATTTAGACTGCAATATCCTCATGGATTTTAGTGATGATGGTACATTGTCGGTAAATATCATGAATGGCCACTTGGCCAAAATGATGGTAACCACTATACCAGGTTATTGGTTATAGTTGTGTTTTTTTTATTTTGTCTTTGGAAATAATTGAGATAATTGTTTGTTTTTTTCAAAATCAGTTTAAGTGTGGGGTGTTGTGGTGTTCACTTTGATCTGTCTTTTATGTTTAGGAAAACCATGGGTATATTTTCTAAGGGAGAGAGGGCTTCTGTAAATAATTGGGGCTGATGAAGACCGCAATGGTTGAAACGCGTAACCTTTGCAAGTCGAGGAATTGTTTCCTTTAAAAAGACTGTTACAGCCTTGAGCAAATAAATTAGTGGTTGTTTGGAGTGCCGTAGTTGGATTTGATTTTTGCTGCTTTATAATTATTAACGGGTCCTGTGCCCGTAAATGTGCACCGGCCTCTTTTGGCTTGGCCAGCTTAACAGCAGGAACACACACACATATATATATATATATATATATATATATATATACATATACACACACACACACACACACACACACACACACACACACACACACATATATACACACGTATGGGTGGGACACGCCTTATATAAGAGTGTGCATAGGAGTCTGCAGGACCATTTCTAACTCAGTGAAACTTAAAAGAATATGTAGAATGTTTTAACCACAAATCAGCTTGCTCTATCACCTACTTACAGACTAGTTAAGTGCTCCATTTTTTATAGTAAAGGCATAGTTTGAGTGGCTCACGCAGCCTTTCTAATGGGAACTCAACAGGGCAATAACAATGCACACTTAAGTCTTCAGCAGTAGGTCTCAACAATACTTACAGTACTGTGTGTGTGGATACATAAATAGATTGCATCAATATCTGCATATATCTTTCACAGACAATAAGTCCCTCTAGTAGTATCCCACCAGCTATTTAAGTAAGTATGTTATGCACAGGGGTATATAACTTCGTGTGCATCTGGATGCAATACTGCTAGAACCATAACTGCTGTCTGGGTGTATCTATGCATTTATAAACAGCCCTATTTGTGTCTGAGTGGCTGGCTCAGTGGGTCTGCCCTTTTGTTAATCGCTATTTCATTACTAGTACAGCCTGCACAATGCATACATAAGTGAGCATAGGAGTCTGCAAGTGCATATGTAACTCAGTAAAACTTAGACGGGTATGTTAAATGTTTTAAGCATAAACCACCCTGCTATATAATCTACCTACATACAGGGAGTGCAGAATTATTAGGCAAATGAGTATTTTGACCACATCATCCTCTTTATGCATGTTGTCTTACTCCAAGCTGTATAGGCTCGAAAGCCTACTACCAATTAAGCATATTAGGTGATGTGCATCTCTGTAATGAGAAGGGGTGTGGTCTAATGACATCAACACCCTATATCAGGTGTGCATAATTATTAGGCAACTTCCTTTCCTTTGGCAAAATGGGTCAAAAGAAGGACTTGACAGGCTCCGAAAAGTCAAAAATAGTGAGATATCTTGCAGAGGGATGCAGCACTCTTAAAATTGCAAAGCTTCTGAAGCGTGATCATCGAACAATCAAGCGTTTCATTCAAAATAGTCAACAGGGTCGCAAGAAGCGTGTGGAAAAACCAAGGCGCAAAATAACTGCCCATGAACTGAGAAAAGTCAAGCGTGCAGCTGCCACGATGCCACTTGCCACCAGTTTGGCCATATTTCAGAGCTGCAACATCACTGGAGTGCCCAAAAGCACAAGGTGTGCAATTCTCAGAGACATGGCCAAGGTAAGAAAGGCTGAAAGACGACCACCACTGAACAAGACACACAAGCTGAAACGTCAAGACTGGGCCAAGAAATATCTCAAGACTGATGTTTCTAAGGTTTTATGGACTGATGAAATGAGAGTGAGTCTTGATGGGCCAGATGGATGGGCCCGTGGCTGGATTGGTAAAGGGCAGAGAGCTCCAGTCCGACTCAGACGCCAGCAAGGTGGAGGTGGAGTACTGGTTTGGGCTGGTATCATCAAAGATGAGCTTGTGGGGCCTTTTCGGGTTGAGGATGGAGTCAAGCTCAACTCCCAGTCCTACTGCCAGTTCCTGGAAGACACCTTCTTCAAGCAGTGGTACAGGAAGAAGTCTGCATCCTTCAAGAAAAACATGATTTTCATGCAGGACAATGCTCCATCACACGCGTCCAAGTACTCCACAGCGTGGCTGGCAAGAAAGGGTATAAAAGAAGGAAATCTAATGACATGGCCTCCTTGTTCACCTGATCTGAACCCCATTGAGAACCTGTGGTCCATCATCAAATGTGAGATTTACAAGGAGGGAAAACAGTACACCTCTCTGAACAGTGTCTGGGAGGCTGTGGTTGCTGCTGCACGCAATGTTGATGGTGAACAGATCAAAACACTGACAGAATCCATGGATGGCAGGCTTTTGAGTGTCCTTGCAAAGAAAGGTGGCTATATTGGTCACTGATTTGTTTTTGTTTTGTTTTTGAATGTCAGAAATGTATATTTGTGAATGTTGAGATGTTATATTGGTTTCACTGGTAATAATAAATAATTGAAATGGGTATATATATTTTTTTTGTTAAGTTGCCTAATAATTATGCACAGTAATAGTCACCTGCACACACAGATATCCCCCTAACATAGCTAAAACTAAAAACAAACTAAAAACTACTTCCAAAAATATTCAGCTTTGATATTAATTAGTTTTTTGGGTTCATTGAGAACATGGTTGTTGTTCAATAATAAAATTAATCCTCAAAAATACAACTTGCCTAATAATTCTGCACTCCCTGTAGTAGCCGAGGTCTCACATTTGTGCAGTAAAATGATAGTTTGAGGATTGTCAAGCAGTTTTAATGGGAACTGAAGCTCACAGTAAAGGTGCACACTGACATTTTGCATTAGTAGGCATGAGCCATGTTTAAAGTAGCACTTGTCTGGATAGGTGAGTAAGTTGTGTTAGTATTTCACTACATAACTGACTGACTATTAGTACCTCTATGAGTATCCCACTAGATAGATAGTTAAGTAAATTTGGCAACTACAGGGGTATGTTATTGCATGTGCAACTGGATACAATATTACTGGAAACATAACTGATGTGTGTGGCTCTGTCAACGTCTCACTGGGTGTATCAGTGGTTCTATCTTTTTGTTATTAGATATAAGAGTTGCAATATAGATTGCACACTGCATATATAACATCATAGATCCCCAACCTATAGACTAGCTGACTGATGAGTTTTAAGTAAAGAAATAGCTGATGGTTGTCAATCACTCTTTCTAATGGGAACTCAAACTGACAGCAAAGGTGTACACTTAAACTGTTCACTAGTAGGTCTCACCCGTATTTAAATCAGTTCTTGTTTAGATAGATGAGTAGCTTGTGTCAGTATCTGACTACATATTTCACTGTCTGTAATAATACAGCTATGAGAATCCCATCAGGTATTTAAATGAATATGGTAAATTCACCAATATGTAACTGTGTGCAACTGGCTACACTACTGATGAAAACATAACTGCTGCCTGGATGTCTGAAAGAGCCTGTTATACATTTGTACAGTCAGACTGGTTCTGTCAGTGGCTGTCTCCTTCTAATGATAGGTATACAAGTACAAGTATTGCCTGCACACACACTATATATATATATATATATATATATATATATATATATATATATATATATATATATACATATATATATATATATATATATATACATACACACACACACACACACACACATATATATATGAGCATGGTATCTTGCAAGTGCATGTCTAACTCAGTGAAACTTACAAGGACATGTTCAATATTATACCCACAAAGCACCCTGCTTTAGCACCTACTTACAAACTAGCGGAGTGTTCATTTTTTTTGCAGTAAAAGGATAGCTAGAGTATTACTAAGCAGCCTTTCTAATAGGAACTGGACGGAACAGTAAAAATGTACATTTAAGAGTCTGCAGCAATAGGCCTCGTGCATCTTTAAAGTAGTACTTGTGAGTAGGTTGCCACCATTTGTCTAAATATCTGAGTGTATTAGTACATCTATGAGTATCCACCAAATGTTCAAATAAATCTGGTCAATAGAGCAGTGCAATTTGGCAGGGTGTGCACACGCATGTGGTTCCAATACTGTTGTAAACGTAAATACTTTGGCTGTATGCATGAATGAATAAGCAGCACTCTAAGTGGCTTTGTCTGTGGCTCTATCCATCTGTTAATAGGAATACGAGTTGCAGTATCTACGTCAGAGTTTATAAATATATGAACGCATAAGCGTCTGCGAGGCCACATGTAACTCAGTTAAACGCAGAACATGTTCCACCTCTTAAACTACCCTGCTCTATGGCCTACCTATACCCTACCTAAGGGATGACTTGTGTGCTAAAAAGAAATTGTAATCTTCCTTTCCTGATAATTATACCTATATAGGTATTATTTATATTCCTTTTCAGTGGTTGGTAACATGCTACGCACTCATTAATTTTATATACACTTATCCCTAAAATACCACATTTTAAATTAAAATACATTACACATACCTGTTAAGTGTGATTGATGGTCCCCACATTTGTCTCTCACTATTAATTCGAATTTTTCTCACTGAAACTGCACAAAAGTCAAGCAAAATAATGGTATACCAATGTCAAGCAAGGGAACCATTAATGGCACCCTTTTCAAGTTTGATTTCAAGTTTACTCAATCACCAAGCAAATCAGAATGGCTCTTTGAAATTTAACTTTTGCAACACAGCTTCTGACTGGATCTCATAGTTAATCCTTTCCAACACTCCTCCAAAGATAGCCCAATTCCATGCCAGTTTTCATTGGATCTGTGGTGCTCAGCGCGGCCCCCCGTGTAGCTCTGCAGAAGTATCCACGAGGGAGGATGGCATGCATATTTCGTATTTATTCTCAAATGTGTTGTCACCTACATATACTTTTAAACAATTTTTTCCCAGTGGAACTGTAACTACAAAGTCACAGTCTAGTCTTTTTTTAATAGCCTTTCCTCCATTCTCCTCTAGTTGTGCTACCATGGAAACACTCTTCGTAACATTCTCTTGGAGCAGTAGGTCACAAGATCATAACAGTTTCTGCAAGCACCATGCTTACTTTTAAAGGAAAAATAGCACGTGGTTGACTTTTATAAATAATACACATATCAAGCGGCAACACTTTTTCTGCTTTCTCAAAAGCTAATCTCATGTCTATTTACTTTTCTCACAAAATCACTAACCACCATTATGCACCAACATACACAGAACAACCAATAAAAAAATGTTCTTTCAAATTTTTAACCACTACCCTCCATTTTCAATTGCATTTCTGCATTTCATTTCAACACTGACTCATTCAGCTGTAATACGCCAGCTTCACTCCAGAATGCTTAGTGTGGATTGTAGGACACAGCTTTGTATTGTGGGACAAAGAGTGCAAGAAAGAGTAACATTAACAGGGACCTGGATTTATCTAATGTGGACATTACTTGGAGTGGCCAGAGATGGTTAAAGTGGCATCAATTGCCCCCTTGGTTGAAACCATTAAGGGTTGAGTACATCCAGATCTTATGATTGTGCACTGTAGTGGCTATGTCCTAGGCACAGTTAGTAGGCTAGGAAAGGAAATCCTAATGAAGGATACCTTTGGAAAATTAATGGCACTTTTCCCACACACAGACTTTGGTTTTTCTAACATTTGCCAAAGGCAGAAGTGGAAGAGATCAAGTGAATTCAGTCCACAAATAGACATATCCAGGAAACATTTTAATAAAACTGCATTCCTCAGAGACCATAAGATGTGTGCTTTGATATGGGTGGTGTATACAGAAATGATGGTGTTCACCTAACAGACAAAGGCAACAGGGTGTTCCAGCAGAGCTTCAAAGACTGCATCCTGTTTTATATGCAGTTAATTACTCACAATAAACACAAGTGCACTTCTCAGAGCCAACCCTTTTTGACATACATAATTTAAAAAAAAAATGTTATTCCTACTTTTTAAATATTATTCAGATCTAGAAAATGCCAAATAAAATATTTATCTTTTACATGTTACACCTATTATTCATTTTTCTGCCACACTTGTATGGTATGAAGCAACTGGGGTCAGGGAACTTGTACCCTGTTCCCTCCATATGCATTCGAGCATATATTTTACCCCCAGGACTGTTATATAGATAGAACAAAATCAGTGTGAAAGTGTGTGTACGGGTGTAACACCGCCTGTCTGGAGGCGAGACTGGGTGTGGGAGTGACTGTCTGGGTATAAGAGTGGGTGTGAGAGGATGTGTGTGTGTGTGTGTGTGTGTGTGTGTGTGTGTGTGTGAGAGAGAGCGAGAGAGAATCTGTGTGTGTGAGAGAGAGAGTTGAAGTGAGAGAGTGTATGTGTATGTGTGTGTATGAGAGAGTGGTGTGAGACTATGGGTGTGTGACAGCGTCTCTCTGGGTGTGAGAGCGTGTCTCCGGGTGTGAGAATGTCTGGGTGTGAGTGGCTGTGAGTGTCTGGGTATGTGAGTGAGTGTGAGCGTAGGGTGTCACAGTGGGTGTGAAAGTGTGTCTGGGTGTGAGACTGTCTGTATGGATCTCAGTCTGGGTGTAGGAGCATCTGGATGCGAGCATGGGTGTCAGTGTCTCAGTGTGAGACTGCCTGTCATGGTGTGAGTGTCATGATGTGGCAGTGGGTGTGACTGTCTTGGTGTGACAATGGATGTGAGAGTGGCTGTGAGATTGTCTGGGTGTGAAACGCTATGTATTTCAGCCTGACCGTAGGAGCGTTTGTGTGAGTGCCTGGGTGTGAAAGTGTGTGTCTGGGTGTGAGAGTATATGCATGGATCTCAACCTGGCTGTGCGAGTGTCTGGGTGGGAGACTGGCTGTGCGAGTGTCTGGGTGGGAGACTGGCTGTGCGAGTGTCTGGGTGGGAGACTGGCTGTGCGAGTGTCTGGGTGGGAGACTGGCTGTGCGAGTGTCTGGGTGGGAGACTGGCTGTGCAACTGTATGTGTGAAAATGAATGTGCGAGTGTCTGTGTGAGTGTCTGTCTGAGTGTCAAAGTGGGTGTGAGACGGTCTCTCTGAGTATGAGAGTGGCTGTGAAAGTGTCAGAGTATGAGACTGTCTGTATGGATCTCAGCCTGGCTGTAATAGCATCTGTTTGAATGTGAGAGTGTGTGTGTGTCTGGGTGCGTTAGTGGGAGTGAGCATCTCTGTCGGTGTGGGTGTGATAATGGCTGTGAGACCTTCTCTATGGATCTAAGTGTAGGTAACAGTGTCTGTGTGGGTGTGAGAGTGGGTGTGAAAGTGTGTCTGGATGTGAGTGTCATGGTGTGAGAGTTGGTGTGCCAGTGTGTGTTGCTCTGGACAGTGAGTGTGAGTGTCTGTCTTTATGTGAGACTGGGTGTGAGTGTCTGGATGTGACGTGGGTATGCCTGTATAGATGTGACAGTGAGAATGTCTGGGTGTGAGTGCATGTCAGAGTATCATGGTGTGACAGTGGGTGTGAGAGTGTCCGTGTCTAAATCTCAGTCTAGGTAAAAGGGCATCTAGGTGTGAGAGAGTGTGAGTGAGTGTCATGGTGTGACAATAGGTATGGAATGGTCTGTCTGGGTGTGAGAGGATATGTTAGAATGTCAGAGTCGGTGTGAAAGGGTGTGTCTGGCTGTGAGGTTGGATGTGACAGTGTGTCAGGCTGTGATAATGGGTGTGACTGTGACTAAGGGTGAGTGTGTCTATGGATGCCTGAGAGTGTGAGTTTGTTTTTTAGTATTTTTTTTTAAACATTTTTCAAGATCCGCAGATTCACACTGAGGGACGCGCTGAGCCCTGCGGATGGATCTGTGGATCCCAAGAAATCCAAAAAGTAAATAAATAAAAAGGATTATGGACATTTTCAACCAATTTCCTACTCTTTTCACACATTTGTGTGAATGCCATGGGGTCAGGGATCGTCTACCCTAACCCCAACATATCTATTGAAGCCCACATTTCAGCCCTGGGTACCACTGCAGCTGCCATTTTGTTTTATCACAGAACGGTCCCAATGGCTAAAATGTGGGGTGCAATGTACATGATGGGGGCAGGGTAGAAGTCTCTCCATCATCTCTTTCTTGGTCCTTTGAGAAATATGGTCATAGCTGCAATTTTTCTTAGATCATACAAATTCACTAGGTGGGTGACAACTTGCAGCGTGTTAAATAGAATTCCCGGTTGTCTTTTTTCGAAATCTCAGTGCTCAGTACCCCATTCTCCACCTTCAGGTCCAAAAGTTTAATGACCTCTCTACTGTATTGCATAGTAAATATCAAGTTCACATCATTCTTATTCAATTTTCTGTGAAACATCTACAAATCAGTTTCGCTGCCTTACCTAACAAACAAAACATTGTCAATATATCAAATGCAAATATCAACTGTCAGTCCATTCCACCAGGTCTGTATCCCTGAGCACCTGCTCCTCCCACCAGCCAACTGCCAAATTGGCCTAACTGGGGGCGAAGCAGGTGCCCATCGAAGTTCCTTGTATTTGTTTGAACCACTTCTTTCCAAACTTGAATACATTCTCAGTAACATATCTCAGTCATCTTCAAAATCATGTGTGTATATTTCAACAAATGCATGCTCCTAGCTCTCAAATAATGTTTACACTTTCAATCCACCTCTGTGCCTGATGCTTGTATACCAGCTTGCCACATCCAAAAAGACCAACCAGTGTTCTGAACCCCAATGGAGATTTTGTATTTTATGTGAAAACATCTTTAGTGTCTTTCACAAAGGAGTTCAGATCCCTAACAAAGGGGATAAGAAAATGATCCACACAAACAGAAGTATTCTCCAACAGACTTTTGAGGAAACAATAGGCCATCGAGGGGGGTTCTTTAAGTTTTTATGTACCTTAGGCAGCAAATAGAAGGTCGGAGTTGTGGGGAGGTGATTTTTCAAAAACGATATCTCATCCTGAATTAATAACTTACCCTCATACCACACCTCAATGAGATCAAAGTACCTCTGTTGTAACTCCATCAGGTATGTTTTGTTCACTCTAATGTAACATTCTGTATTGTTCAATTGCCTCATTGCCTCCTTAAAATACATGCTACGATCCATAAGGACTGCATTCCCTCCCTTTGAAGGAGGGTTTGATCATCAAATTTTGATTTTATTTCAAAGACATCACTGCCTTCCATTGTTCCTTAGTCAAATCTTTTCTCCTAGGGATTTCTTCTAACAATTTCAATAAATCATCAGCTACACCATCACCAAATACATCAATGTTATCCCTTGCTACTTAAGGCACAAATTTAGACCTCAATCTAAATGGAGATTCACAAGCAGCCCCAATATCAACAGCAAATGATTCCACTAGCTCAGTTGCAACTAGTGGGTCGAAGGGATCCAGATCATCCTTCGTATGATCTGTCTCTAAGCCTCATAGATCATCCATAACATAGTGTCTCTATATTCACTATTAATAAAGAGGATGTTCTCATTTACAAATCTATGTAACTCAGAGGGTTTTTTTCTGATGTTTTAAGGCATGGATTTTGAACAGTTTCAATTTGTGTAAAAATTTATATAGATCAATGCATACCTGAGCATAAGACATTGGAAAATCAGGGCAAAGAGAGACCCAAAATAAGAACCTGTTCAACTTCACTGATCTTCCTACTAGAAAGACTGACAATCGTTCTCTGGGGCACAGATCCTATCCTCATTAATTCCTGCATCTCTGGCTGCGTGTTCCCATGCCAGCTCTATCCTTTCTGTCTCCACTGCATTCTCTTCCAGTTTTGTATTTTCCTCCTCTGCCTCCTGTCTGCTTCTGTATGTCTGTCCGTTGGTTCATTGCAAGACGAGGCATTCTTCAGAAAAAGACCATGCAACTACATCCCTTGATGTACTACCCACAGACTCCAGATCTGAAACTCACAATTGTACTTGATTCTCCTTTCCGTCTCACCAGTGCTCCCACTGTTCTCGCCTTTGTTAATTCCAAAGTAGGTTTATCTACTTTTTGTGCAAAATTAATCTCCCTAGATTGTAATCCCTCTCACCTCGTTGGAATGTATGCGGTTTTCAATGACGTCCTTCTCATAGATCTTAGCTCGGTCATCCACCAATTTCGAGGTTTTTTTTTGTTTCCTTTGATAAGTCATCATTTAAACTCTGGATTTCTTCCATTAATTCTTTATGATCTTCCCAAGCATTTTTAACGAGAAGCTGTAACATAACCCTTGAGCACTCATTTGTATTCTTGGACTGCTCCTACAGAAGCTGGAGTTTCAGTTTGGACAAAGTAGGAATAATCAATATCCATAACCCACGAGGATCTGAAATATAAACAGCTCCAAAAATCCCCTGAAAGGGTTCCTCAAAGAAGCCTGCCCTGTTTTAGCATCTGCTTTAGAGTCTGAATCTAAACAATAAGTGACAGTAAAAGTATGTACAGATCGCCAAGTATTAGCTTTGCGTATTTCTAAAATAGGAACATTTCTAAGAAGAGCTGCAGTTCAAACCTTTCCCATTGTAGAAAGTGCTTTAGGTCTACTAGGTAAAGGTTTTTTTAGCTAGTTGGTATGATAAGTATACAGGAAACTATCCTTCTAGAGATAATCTGATGATTCAAACCTGTTCTCACTAGGCCATAATTAAGAGGTTATCTGATTTTGTCATGTCTTTGTTTTTATCTAAGTAGACCTCCACAACTCTTAACATCAAGACAGTGTAAAGACCTTTTAGCTGGAATAAATGGATCAGGAAAAAGGTTGGAAAATGAGATGGTTTGATTAATATGGAAATCTGAAACCACCTTAGGAAGAAAACTGGGATGAGTTTGAATCATAACTTTGTTACTATGAAAAACTGTGTACGGTTCTACAGAGCTTAATGCTTGAATTTCACTCACTCTGCTTGCTGATATGATGGCGACTAGGAAACCAGCTTTCCATGTCAGCTGCTGTAAAGAGATTTCTGAATGGGTATACCTGGGGGACCCATTAATTTGGAGAGAACAACCAAGTTCCCAAGGAGGAGATGGTGACTTAAGTGGTCAAAGCCTTTCTAAGAAGTCCTTAATTACGGGTATTTTACAGAAAGATGCTTGTGATGGAGTTTTTGTACAGGCTGTTATAGTCACAAGATGCACCTCAATAAAAGAAAGTTGTAAACCAGACTTTGCTAAATAAAGAAGGCAGGGTATAACCACTTCTTTTTGACACAAGATTGGATTGTGTCTGTTTTGAACGCACTGCAAGGAAAACCTTCTCCACTTAAAGGTTTATGATTTTCTCATGGAAGGTCTCTTAGCCTCTCTTAAAATGTCCATGCAGTATTATGGCAGGCCTAAATGACCATAACTGGAGTACTTCAGGAGCTAAGCTGTCAAGGTCAGTGATGAAATGTTGGGGTATGGTATCTGTTCCCCGAACTTGTACAGGCAATCCAGTCTGCACAGCAATCTCTTGTGTGGTTGTTCTGATTGGTGAAGATCCGTGAACCACTATTGACAAGGCCATTCTGGAGCTATCATCATCATCCTGGTCTTGGACTTGTAGAGTTTGATGATTACTGTCAGTATGCGAGGAACCAGGGGAAATGTGTAGAGAAATTTCCCTGACCATTTTATTAAAAAGGCATTCCCTTTCGACCCTGGTTGAAAGAATCTAGATGCATAGTGTCAGCATTTTTCTTTCTTGCGTCTGAAGACAATTCTATTTGCGAGTATCCCCAGTATTGGAAAACATTTTGTAAGACTTCATCATTTAGAACCAAGTTGTGCATTTCCTTAAGTATTTGACTAAGTGAATCAACTTGCATATCCTGAACCTCTGGAAGATGAACTGCTGTTAAGGTAAAGTTTCTGGCTATTAGCCATTTCGATATGGCCTGAGTTTTGAGAGATAAAGGTGATGAGCGAGTTCCTCCTTGCATGTTCAGGTAATGCATTGTTGTTGCTGTATTGTCAGCCTCAACAAGAAGGGAATCCATTGTTATTGATGGAATAAAGGAGATTGTATACCAGAAATTTGGATCTCAGGTGTGACCCTTGATGGAAAATAAGTAGAGTTTGAAGCCAGCATGGAGACATTTAAAAGTGTGTGATCTAGCCCTAGATTTAGAGCGTGACTTAGATTCAGCTGTGGGTATTGCTGTGTTTGCAATGTCTAATGTTTTTCCCTTGACATCAGCATCAGCACTGGTTTTGACGTCGAAACCTGCTTTTCAACGATGGGTGGTGGACTCTCAACAGTGACTTTGACGCAGATGTGTGTCTTAATTAAGAACACCGAGGATGTTTCCACGTCAAGTAGAGGCTCGATCCTACCTTAAAAAGTGTTTTATGGCTGAAGGAGGCTGGCCTGGCTTGTAGTGGGTACCAAGGGGTACTTAAACTCTGTACCAGGTCCAGTTATCCCTTATTAGTGTAGAAGAGGTGTTTCTAGCAGCTTAGGCTGACAGAAGGTAGCTATAGCAGAGCAGCTTAGGCTGAACTAGGAGACATGCAAAGCTCCTACTATACCGCTGGTGTCATATGCACAATATCATAAGAAAACACAATATACAGATATACTAAAAATAAAGGTACTTTATTTTTATGACAATATGCCAAAAGTATCTTAGTGAGTACCCTCAGTATGAGGGTGCCAAATATACACAAGATATATGTACACAATACCGAAAATATGCAGTAATAGCAAAAGGAAGTAATGCAAGCAATGTAAAGTTACAGTAGATTGCAATAGGAGCACCTAGGTATAGGGGCAACACAAACCATATACTCCAAAAGTGGAATGCGAACCACGAATGGACCCCAAACCTATGTGAGCTTGTAGAGGGTCACTGGGACTGTAAGAAAACAGTGAGGGTTAGAAAAATAGCCCACCCCAAGACCCTGTAAAGTAAGTGTAAAGTGCACCTATAACCCCCAGAGAGCACAGAAGTTGTGATAGGGGGTTTCTGCAAGGAAGACCAACACCAGCAAAGCAACAACAGTGGATTTCCGGACCTGAGTACCTGTGAAACAAGGGGACCAAGTCCAAGAGTCGCGACAATGTCGCGAGTGGGCAGATGCCCAGGAAATACCAGCTGAGGGTGCAAAGGAGCTGCCACCGGATGGAAGCAGCTTTGGTTTCCGCAAGAACGAAGAGGACTAGGAACTTCCCCTTTGGAGGATGGATGTCCCACGTCGTGAAGAAGCTTGCAGAGGTGTTCCCACGCAGAAAGACCGCAAACAAGCCTTGCTAGCTGCAAGGGTCGCGGTTAGGGTTTTTGGATGCTGCTGTGGCCCAGGAGGGACCAGGATGTCGCCACTTGGATGAGGAGACAGAGGGGGCACCCAGCAAGTCAGAGAGACCTCACAGAAGCAGGCAGCACCCGCAGAAGTACCGGAACAGGCACTTGGAAGAGGAGTGAACCGGAGTCCACCCGAAGTCACAAAAGGGAGTCCCACGACGCCGGAGGACAACTCAGAAGGGTGTGCACTGCAGGTTAGAGTGGCGGGGACCCAGGCTTGGCTGTGCACGAAGGAAATCCTGGAAGAGTGCACAGGAGCCGGAGCAGCTGCAAATCATGCGGTACCCAGCAATGCAGTCTAGCGTGGGGAGGCAAGAACTTACCTCCACCAAACTTGGACTGAAGAGTCACTGGACTGTGGGAGTCACTTGGACAGAGTTGCTGAGTTCTAGGGACCACGCTCGTCGTGCTGAGAGGGGACCCAGAGGACCGGTGATGCAGTCTTTTGTTGCCTGCGGTTGCAGGGGGAGGATTCCGTCGTCCCACGGGAGATTTCTTCAGAGCTCCTGGTGCAGAAAGGAGGCAGGCTACCCCCAGAGCATGCACCACCGGGAAACAGTTGAGGAGGCGGCAGGATAAGGTTGCAGTAGTCGTCTTTGCTACTTTGTTGTGGTTTTGCAGGCGTCCTGAGCAGTCAGCGTTCGATCCTTTGGCAGAAGGTGAAGAGAGAGATGCAGAGGAACTCTGGTGAGCTCTTGCATTCGGTATCTGAAGAATTCCCCAAAGCAGAGACCCTAAATAGCCAGAAAAGGAGGTTTGGCTACCTAGGAAGGAGGATAGGCTAGTAACACAGGTAAGAGCCTATCAGAAGGAGTCTCTCACATCACCTGCTGGCCCTGGCCACTCAGAGCAGTCCAGTGTGCCAGCACACCTCTAAATCCAAGATGGCAGAGGTCTGGGGCACACTGGAGGAGCTCTGGGCACCTCCCCTGGGAGGTGTAGGTCAGGGGAGTGGTCACTCCCCTTTCCTTTGTCCAGTTTCGCGCCAGAGCAGGGCTGGGGGATCCCTGAACCGGTGTAGACTGGCTTATGCAGAGATGGGCACCATCTGTGCCCATCAAAGCATTTCCACAGGCTGGGGGAGGCTACTCCTCCCCAGCCATGACAACTTTTTCCAAAGGGAGAGAGGATGTAACACCCTTTCTCTGAGGAAGTCCTTTATTCTGCCTTCCTGGGCCAGGCCTGGCTGGACCCAAGGAGGGCAGAAACCTGTCTGAGGGGTTGGCAGCAGCAGCAGCAGCTGCAGTGAACCCCCAGGAAAGGCAGTTTGGCAGTACCCAGGTCTGTGCTAGAGACTAGGGGGATCATGGAATTGTCTCCCCAATTCCAGGATGGCATTGGGGTGACAATTCCATGATCTTAGACATGTTACATGGCCATGTTCGGAGTTACCATTGTGACGCCATACACAGGTAGTGACCTATGTATAGTGCACGCGTGAAATGGTGTCCCCGCACTCAAAGTTCGGGGAATTTGCCCTGAACGATGTGGGGGCACCTTGGCTAGTGCCAGGGTGCCCACACACTAAGTAACTTAGCACCCAAGCTTCACCAGGTGAAGGTTAGACATATAGGTGACTTATAAGTTACATAAGTGCAGTGGGAAATGGCTGTGAAATAACGTGGACGTTATTTCACTCAGGCTGCAGTGGCAGGCCTGTGTAAGAATTGTCAGAGCTTCTTATGGGTGGCAAAAGAAATGCTGCAGCCCATAGGGATCTCCTAGAAACCCAATACCCTGGGTACCTCAGTACCATATACTAGGGAATTATAAGGGTGTTCCAGTATGCCAATGTGAATTGGTGAAATTGGTCACTAGCCTGTTAGCGACAATTTGGAAAGCAGAGAGAGCATAACCACTGAGGTTCTGGTTAGCAGAGCCTCAGTGAGACAGTTAGTCATCACACAGGGAACATATACAGGGCACACTTATGAGCACTGGGGCCCTGGCTGGCCATTGTAGAATTTCTTTATGCCGCAGAGATACATATATGTAAAGTACTTCGTACAAAGTTTATTACATACAGAACATTAAGAGTGCTTCAGGATCCCCGCACGTGGGCAGGGCTAATCAGTGCTTATAACTATTGATGAGGATCCCCTGGAAGAGAATTACAAATTTACTTTCAGAGAAAAAACAATTATTTATGCTTCAATAATGAAGCAATGACTGAAAAAAACATTTTCCAGGTCAGTGATGCAGTCCCTGTCCACATTTTACCTGCTTTAATTTCATCTTGCTTTGCTTAAGTGTATTTTTTCCGCAGATGTTGTGTTTCTGTAGTTTGTTTCATGCAACATATCAGGCATGTGCAGCAAAAAGTGAACTGAGTCACCTCTAGGTGTGTCCTTGAGTTCAGGGCGAAAATGGCTGTTTGTGATGGGGCACAGTTAAGACCTGGCGTTAACACAGTATGCAGTGCCTGTTACAGGGCCATCAAGGGGTTCAGAGGTCATGCAACCCTTGGCCTCTCTACAGAGCGCACAGACCAATGGTCACATTTGCCAATCGTAAGTGCATTTTAAAGTGTGGGTTATAAGAGTGTCAAGTGGGAAATACACAACTGAAGTACTGATGGCACCAACGGAAAAATTAAGTTTTTACAGGTAGAAAGCAAGACGGAGGTGGGCATGGTAAATGGAAGGTGACAAGGAAAAATATGCAGAAGGACGGAGCAAAAAGGCAGTGATGAACAGAAAGCAGATGTGAGTGATATGCATATTGAGGATTACAGAAAGATATGGGGAAGAAAAGGGTGTAAAGTTTACCTGAGTGAAACGTTACGTAAGACAATGAGGGTTACAAAGTGTACGAGTTACAAATTCATACTTGTCACCATTATATGTAAAGTGCGCTTGATGTGGAAAAACACAAAGGAACTGTTCCTATGGAACTCGTAATACGGCTGGTGGTATATCCGTCACTTTACCGTCACTTTTGGGACGGATTAACACCTCCTTCAAAGTTGTAATAACCCCCAAAGTGATGATTTAAAACGTAACGCAGTGGGTTGGGTTATCTAAACAAATACAACTTTATTACTACCCTGAAAAATCTTTTAGGCACCCTTAGAAATTCCAAAGATAGATACTTGATGTTGGTTCAGAGCCAACTGTGCTATACTTTGGGGATTGTAACTGATCAGCTGCAAGTAACAAAATGATCTGTCGTATCCAGTAACCCAAATGAGCTACCTACTAAAATACAAATCTGTGATATGTATGTTTTCCTGTGCAGAAGGCACACAAACATACTATGCTACATCTGTGACTAGACAAAACAACTACCTCTAGCAAGTGTATTAACTACCAGAGTTTTCTTACCATATTCATCCCCTTAAAATTGATGTGAAAACAGATTTCTACAGCAACTGTTTAAGCCCCATAAAATGTTTAAAATGTGGTCCACTACTGAGTAACTAAGTAAGCCAGAACAGATTTACTGTCACTATTGTCCTTGTTGACATGATCGCACCTCTCACAAGTCCACCCCCTTTTCAGCAGCCAAAACTCAATCTCTGACTTATAAGATCCAGTGGTAAATTATTTCCATTTCCAACACTAGTGTAGTAGAAGAGTGCACACTTATAAGCTGGATTTCTCTAGGATACATAGTAATTATCTTACCCGGCTCTACATGTGCCTCCATGGTCTTTGGACTTCTACTACTCCTAGGTGCATTCTACAAATAGGTCTATTGGTGGTGCAAAAGTAATTTACTGGTAGTCTAACAGTCCCTTCAGGGTTGGGCTAGTTTTGTGCTACAACCAACTGCAACTATTTTCACTTCAAGGGGCACCTTTGGTCCTGCCAGGCAAATCTTTTATCTCACCCTATAAACAATAATGAATGTCAAAGCCAAAAGCATTCAGATCACAAAAAATTGGGCTCTTCGAAAAGTGACAGTTGACATTTATCTTCACTTTACTACACCACCGTATGTGTCAAGCAAGTTTACCTGCTGCTGCAACAAATTTAAAGCACACTCAGGGAACTCCCATACAACAGGAACCATGCCTTGTAAGATTGGGGCCTACTTGGACAGTGTTATGAGGCCTCAACAAGAGGTGCAAAAATAGTATAGGGATGCAAAAATACTCACTGATTATTAATGATAAAGACTTATCATGGGTGACTGCTCTGAAAAGCTGAAAGTCAGATTTAATCACATGTCAGGGAATAGATCAATTATACTGTTGTTCAGCATGTGGCTGAATGAGTCCGAGCTTATCCCCAATTTGATTGATACTAACCTGTTATTAAAATCACCTTATGTCACCCTATGTCTAAGTATATTTTAAAATCATTCTATTTTGTGCCTTCTCCTCATACTCTACCATGTGGGGCCTTCTGCCACAAGTGCTTTAAATGCACCATGCATTTTCTTTAAATATTAGAGAAAAAATACAAGTTCCATTTAAAATTCTCTTTCTATCCTACTGTAGTGTAATGAATGTGGCTAACCCAGTATGCATTAAAATGCAACATTTAACAGTTCTCTTCAAAACACATGACGGAAACAAGTATCCCCGTTACTATGAATACATTTTATTTCGATCAGTGTTACTTGCCTACACTGTTAAAAAAAAAAAAAAAAAATCCATTTGTCATTCATACTTCCAAAGTACCCAAAGACCTTGGTAAAAGGTTCTTTAAATGCTCACAGCTTTTGATAAGTCACACTACAATATCCATTAAAATAAACCATTTGCTATGGATGCTCGAAAACATTTTGGGAGAGAACTAAGAATGGAATCCCACAGGCAGTCTGTCACCAGTGTCCTACAAAACCTTCAGAGTGGACTTGTGTGGACAGATGTGATTTCAGTGAGAAGGAACAATGGTCTTATCAACAGCCGGGTATGCCACCACTCTCCATTATACTAAAGGCAGGGAATGCAAGCTCCCATCGTAAGGTAGATCTAAGTCAAAGACATACAAATGGGCGCTGGGCTGGCCGCAGGCTGTACCCTCTAGATCCAACATTACAAAAGATATGTTAATTTAATTTCATAGACCTTTCTGTATTCAACAGACGTTGTCAGAGTCCGAATAGATCTCCACAAATTCTGATTTTTTACCACTTCCCCTACGTATCTTCATAGTCCTCCCAGGCTTCTATATAGCCCTCCCAGATCCCGAAAACTGAAGGTGGGCCTGTTGGCCAATTTAAATGTATAGGACTCTAGGCGTAATACAGACCTGTGCCGCCCCTGCGGCGTAAGGGGGAGGCAGTGGGGTCTAGTTCAGCCCAAGGTCAACTATTACCTGTGAAATATGGGAGAATTGGGGCCCCTCATAACATTCTGCAGGGGGGAATCATTTTGCGTTACACCACTATAGGATACTGCAGAATATATCAAGAAGAAATTACGAACCTGCTTGTGCCGGGGCCCTCTAATTTGCTTGTTTCTTTGAGTTTCCGCTGATTATCAGATACCTTTAGGGCTTTAAGTGGGATAAAGAAACTGGAGGTGCCTAAAAGGAGCGTGGATTAGGCAATTAAGGGCCTGGTTTAAACATCAAAACCAAAAACCATGTGATTCTGTAGGGTGTCGACCGAGTGGTATCTTGACCCGCCTCTGTGCATTTTTGTTATTGCATCCAGATATTTAACACAACGGACACTTATAATAAGCCAGGACTACTGACTGTGTCAATGGTTGTTAGCTGTATAGGATAAGTAACAGCAATGGTTTTGTTATAAATAATATTTATGTTTCAACTGTTAAATTATGAAACTGTGACTTAAGCATTACTGAGGTCTGTGGAAGGGCTAGTGGTCTTCAGGGTACCTCAATCACTCCCATTCTTCCCTTCAGATCACATTCCTGTGCTGTATATGTTAGACATTGATGCCCTGTTTCTCTTCACATGTCAGTTCTTTACTCTACAGCGCTGTCTTTTCACCCTCCCTTGTATGTACAACTTCACATCTCCTTCACTTCACTATCCCCAAACACAGAACGCTCCCACTCACCTGTAAGCAATGCATTTTATTTAACAAGCATTGTCGATATTTTGAGCACGGTCACTCCTTCACACACATCTGCATTATTCTGAACGCCCTTTTCACCCAGTGACAGTCACTTAGAAGAATCTCGTACTGCTTTCAGGCTCAACTTCAGAACCCCCAATCGTAGTCTCTCAGAAACACAATTGGTGCGACTAAGTTGAAAGTATGTACTATAGAAGAGTAATATACTTCACAACAAACTACATAAACACAATATCCAAGAAATTAATATCACTCTTGGGGAAACTGACGATTAAGTAAAACGTGAAATCGAAATAGGAACGAAATCGTTGACCTGGAGTGCCTTAACTGCTTGACAACCACTGTTCAGAATTGAATTCGGTTTTTTGCCTGGAAGCTTAGGACATCATGAGAAGGTCCGATAAGTAACGATAAATGTTAGCTCTTACTACTTGGTCCGGGTGAGAGGAAACCGGCCAACTTTAATCCTAACAGTTTTCAGTTTTTTTTGTTGGTGTGTGTGTATTGCGATCATATTTGTAGGATAATTTGCAATACAAAATAAAGAATTGGTACTGCTCGAAAACAATAGATTTCAGGTTCTGAAAAGATGGGAGTGGAGACAAAGGGGGATAATTGCCAAAATAACCTTACTGCATGAATGGTTAGTTCACATGAAAAAACAGCCTCTATCCACTAGGTGAGGCGACTCCTCAACCCAATATTTCTCCTATGCACTTTTTTGCTCAGTTACCATCGAAGCCATTTAAATCACACCGAAGTGTGACTGCACAAGTCTAGACAGACAGAAGAAAATAATTTTCATTCTCAAAAGGTCAGAGGTGTGTTTTTGAAGATCCAGCGGAAAGGGTCTCTACGGAGTCTCCACTGTGCAGCAATATTTGTGCTCCCACTACATACCCATCAACCAAACCCTCTTGAAGCTATGACTTTGCTAACATTTACCAGGGGGTTTGGGGCGGGGAGGGGGTAAGAACTAAAAATAAAGAAAAAAAGGAGAAAAAAAAAGAATAAAGGAAAAAAAGAAGTAAAAGTGTGTATGTGTGCTCGTGCGAGTTGGTTGTTTGGAGTTTAGGAGTGGTGGGGAGGACTGTAGGCAGTGGTCAGAAAGGAAGGAGACGGGTACACAAAGGCAGACCAATGCAGAGGAAGCCTTATTTCATTTATTTATTTTACACCAGAGAGGGTAAGGAGTTGTGGCATGTGAAGGGCAGCAAGCTTCACCTCTGGTCACGAAGATTGCTCCAGTATTTCTGGTATTTGCAGACCCGTTAATTCATAGTCCAGAAACACCAGGCCACTTCTTGCCCAGGCAGTATCCCCCTCATGGAGCTGTTGCTCCAGACAAAGCTTAACGAGGCGAAGGATGCATTTTCTTTTAGGTCTCGCCTGGGAAAGATACGTATCCATGTGGTTTGCAGTCTACCCATTGGTTATCATTCGTAGGCATCGTTTTCCCTCTTTTTTGCTGCCTTTATAATTGGACTGCATGTGCTGACTTCACTTGCGCTTCTTTCAGCAGGAGCATGGACCAAGAACTGATTGTTTTCGCTTGATTGCTGTCCTTCTGCTGATCGTGCTGCAGTGAGATACTACTTTTCTTTTTTCCTTCTTGGTCATGTTATCCTGGTTGAACCTCTTGCCATTTGTAGCTGTGTTCTACTATGCCACACACAATAAGAAGAAGCCAATTACTCCTTTGAAATGGATGTTTATTGCCACAGACGTTATCTGCTTCCAAATGTATTTCAGTAAGGCATGGATGCAAATGCTTTTTTTATGTGACAGGATTGTTTGCCAAACGTCATTTTTTAGGTCAAGCATAGCAGCGCAACTGCTGCTTTTCCAAAGTGTTGGTATGTTTCTGGGCTTTCAACCACGCCCACCACTATCACTTGTTTGTGGATTTGCCTTTCAAAAATCCTTATTTTCCGTTGGTAAATGCTTTACGGTTGCCCCTCCTTATGGTGGTTTTGTTACAGCCTTGACCATCGACCTTGTTACATGGTTAATTGCACTTTTGCTGATAACTGAGCGAACTTCTTTTTCCTTTTGTGTGGGTCTGTCATGCTCAGGGCGGTGCTTTGAACCAGCTTGCTTATGTGAAACTGTTTTACTTTTTATTTTCAGTTTGTGCGGCAAGGAAAGTCCAGTTAGTAATTTACAACGCTAATAGCTCTAACTCGAGCAAAAGCGAGACCCATTGTATTGCAAATGCTTGTTACTTTTTTCACACATATAGAAATTAACTAATTTGCTCGGAATCACAGCAGTGCTCTGACAAAACTGAACAAGCATGGGGAAAGCCAAACAGGCTCACCTTTGAGACTACTGGCTCTGCCATTGCCTTTTGTTCATGGTGTACAGCATGGGCATTGCACACTTTGGCAATGATTTGTAGCCATGCTGTCTAGCAGTGTGGATGCTTTGCACCATTACTAAAAATAATTATAAAAAAAGGACTATGATGCAAGAATAAAAAAAGCACATTAGCTTTGGCAGCTCTATAGCGTTTAAAAAAAATGTGTTTTAACCGCACTACAAAGCAACTGAGCTGCTGTACAGCATGGCCACACAACACTGACATAGCTATCAGGCAAGAAATATTGACTTTGTAAATGCTTGTTCTGCCTTAAGACAATGGAATCAACCATGCGTTACCAGGAAAGTTCTCAATTTCTTATCCAACATAAAATATTCACTCCTACCATATACTACAGTAAATACCTAATTTAAACAGCAAACTCATTTACTAGTTATTTCTACTGACAAAAGTATTTCATACAATTACAATAACAAGTCAGTATCAAACTTTCTTTTTAGCTATATAAAGTCCATTACCTTTCAATTGTCCAGTCTCTTCACTGCTTTGCTGTAGTTTTTCCCACTGCAAACTAAATAGTATGACAGTATTAGTGTGTACCCATTATCAAGGGGAAGCTAAGCCATCTGAATATCTTTACTGCCAGTGGTGTCTAAAGTGTATTAACGAGACTTTATGTGGTAATGCTACATTTAAATATACAGCCAGGGCCGTAACATAGGTCCCTGTAGAGCATGCATCCTCCCGCTACTCAGCAGGAAGCCCTCATGCAGCCCAAGCTCAATGAATATCTGTAACAGACATTGATGGTATGTAAGGGGTCACCATTTTAAGTTAAAACACTTTAAATAGCTGACTTAAATAAATGCATTTTTTGACTTTCTGGTACTTTTTCTGCAAGGCACAAGAAAATACATTGACTTCTTGAAACCTGTAGTGATGCAGTTAGGGAAGGGAGTAATATTGTAACCAACAGTAACCTTCAGCAAAGACACAAAATCTTCTCTCGTCATCAAAAGCTAGGAGGCATTCCAAAGCACTGACAGTCGCCCCCTGTAAGGAAATGTCTCCTTGGCATGGTTACCCCCTAACTTTTTGCCTTTGCTGATGCTAAGTTATGATTGGAAAGTGTGCTGGGACCCTGCTAACCAGGCCCCAGCACCAGTGTTCTTTCCCTAAACTGTATCTTTGTCTCCATAATTGGCACAACCCTGGCACTCAGGTAGGTCCCTTGTAACTGGTACCCCTGGTACCAAGGGCCCTGATACCAGAGAAGGTCTCTAAGAGCTGCAGCATGTCTTATGCCTCCCTGGGGACCCCTCACTCAGCACATGCACACTGCCTCACAGCTTGTGTGTGCTGGTGGGGACAAAATGACTAAGTCGACATGGCACTACCCTCGGAGTGCCATGCCCACCTCACACTGCCTGTGGCATAGGTAAGTCACCCCTCTAGCAGGCCTTACAGCCCTAAGGCAGGGTGCACTATACCACAGGTGAGGGCATATGTGCATGAGCACTATGCCCCTACAGTGTCTAAGCAAAACCTTAGACATTGTAAGTGCAGGGTAGCCATAAGAGTATATGGTCTGGGAGTTTGTCAATCACGAACTCCACAGTTCCATAATGGCTACACTGAAAACTGGGAAGTTTGGTATCAAACTTCTCAGCACAATAAATGCACACTGTTGCTGGTGTGCAATTTATTGTAACATACACCCAGAGGGCATCTTAGAGATGCCCCCTGAATACCTACCCGACCTCTAGTGTAGGGTGACCAGTTTTTGCCAGCCTGCCACACACCAGACATGTTGCTGGCCACATGGGGAGAGTGCCTTTGTCACTCTGTGGCCAGGAACAACGCCTGTACTGGGTGGAAGTGCTTCTCAACTCCCCCTGCAGGAACTGTAACACCTGGCGGTGAGCCTCAAAGGCTCACCTCTTGTTACTGCGCCCCAGTGCATCCAAGCTAGTGGAGATGCTAGCCCCCCTGGCCACTGCCCCCACTTTTGGCGGCAAGGCTGGAGGAGATAATGAGAAAAACAAGGAGGAGGCACCCACCCGTCAGGACAGCCCCGAAGGTGTCCTGAGCTGAGGTGACCCATGCCTTGAGAAATCCTCCATCTAGAGTTTGGCGGATTCCCCCAATAGGATTAGGGATGTGCCCCCCTCCCCTCAGGGAGGAGGAACAAAGAGGGTGCAGCCACCCTCAAGGAGAGTAGCCATTGGCTACTGCTCTCCCAGACCTAAACACACCCCTAAATTCAGTATTTAGGGGCTCCCTAGATCCCAGGAAATCAGATTCTTGCAACCTGAAGAAAGAAGGACTGCTGACCTACAAGCCTGCATAGAAGGAGGAAGACGACAACTGCTTTGGCCTCAGCCATATCAGCCTGTCTCCAACTTCGAAAACCTGCTCCAGCGACGCATTCGACAGGGACCAGCGACCTCTGAAGCCTCAGAGGACAGCCCTCTGGACAGTCTTGAGGACCAAGAAACTCCTGTGAACAGCTGCCCTGTTCAAAACCAGCTACTTCTTTGCAACAAAGAAGCAACTTCCAAGGACTTCACATTTCCTGCCGGAAGCGTGAGACTCTACACTCTGCACCCGACGCCCCCCGGCTCGACCTGCAGAAAACCAACACCTCAGGGAGGACTCTCTGACGACTGCAAGCCCGTGAGTAACCAGATACAACCCCCCTCACCCCCCCACAGCGACGCCTGCAGAGAGAATCCAGAGGCTCCCCCTGACCACGACTGCCTGTAACAAGGGACCCGACGCCTGGAAACAACACTGCACCCGCAGCCCCCAGGACCTGAAGGAACCGAACTTTGACGCAGGAGTGACCCCCCAGGCCTAGCCTCTGCCTAGCCCAGGCGGTGGCTGTCCCGAGAAGCCCCCCCTTGCCTGCCTGCACCACTAGAGTGACCCCCGGGTCCCTCCATTGAAACCTATACAAAACCCGACACCTGCTTTGCACACTGCACCCGGCCGCCCCTGTGCCGCTGAGGGTGTGTTTTGTGTGCCTACTTGTGTCCCCCCCCAGTGCTCTACAAAACCCCCCGGTCTGCCCCATAGGACGCAGGTACTTACCTGCTGGCAGACTGGAACCAGAACATCCCTGTTCTCCATAGGTGCCTATGTGTTTTGGGCACCTCTTTGACCTCTGCACCTGACCGGCCCTGAGCTGCTGGTGTGGTAACTTTGGGGTTGCCTTGGACCCCCAACGGTGGGCTGCCTATGGCTAAGAACTCAGACTTGTAAGTGTTTTACTTACCTCTTAATCTAACCTTTACTTACCTCCCCCAGGAACAGTTGATTTTTGCACTGTGTCCACTTTGAAAATAGCTTATTGCCATTTTTACAAAGACTGTTTGTGATATTGCTAATATTCAAAGTTCCTAAAGTATCTAAGTGAAGTACCTTACATTTAAAGTATTAACTGTAAATCTTGAACCTGTGGTTCTTAAAATAAACTAACAAAATATATTTTTCAATATAAAAACCTATTGGCCTGGAGTAAGTCTTTGAGTGTGTGTTCCTCATTTATTGCCTGTGTGTGTACAACAAACGCTTAACACTACCCTCTGATAAGCCTACTGCTCGACCACACTACCACAAAATAGAGCATTAGAATTATCTACTTTTGCCACTATCTTACCTCTAAGGGTAACCC
Source organism: Pleurodeles waltl (assembly GCF_031143425.1). Classification (NCBI taxonomy): domain Eukaryota; kingdom Metazoa; phylum Chordata; class Amphibia; order Caudata; family Salamandridae; genus Pleurodeles; species Pleurodeles waltl. The sequence goes on from NC_090442.1 coordinate 888,528,153, forward strand.
TTGGACTCTGTGCACACTATTTCTTACTTTGAAATAGTATATACAGAGCCAACTTTCTACAGCCTCTCAGCTGGTCTTTCAGGTCAGCAGTCCTTGTTGTAGGTTGCAGGAATCTGATTTCCTGGGTTCTGGGGTGCCCGTAAATATTGAATTTAGGGGTGTGTTTAGGTCAGGAAGACAGTAGCCAACGTCTACTGTCCTGGAGGGTGGCTACACCCTCTTTGTGCCTCCTCCCTGAGGGGAGGGGGGCACATCCCTAATCCTACTGGAGGATTCCCCCAATCTCAAGAAGGAGGATTTCTAAAGGCAGGGGTCACCTTAGCTCAGGACACCTTAGGGGCTGTCCTGACTGGTGGGTGACTCCTCCTTGTTTTTCTCATTATCTCCTCCAGCCTTGCCGCCAAAAGTGGGGGCAGTGGCCGGAGGGGTGGGCATCTCCACTAGCTGGGATGCCCTGGGGTGCTGTAACAAAAGGCATGAGCCTTTCCGCCAGGTGTTACACTTCCTGCAGGGGGAGGTGAGAAGCACTGTCACCCAGTACAGGCTTTGTTTCTGGCCAAAGAGTGACAAAGGCACTTTCCCCATGTGCCCAGAAACTCGTCTGGTTGTGGCAGGCTGGCTGAAACTGGTCAGCCTAGCACTAGGAGTCAGACTGGTATTCAGGGGACATCTCTAAGATGCCCTCTGGGTGCATTTTAAAATAAATTCCACACTGGCATCAGTGTGCATTTATTGTGCTGAGAAGTTGGATACCAAACTTCCCTGATTTCAGTGTAGCCATTATGGAACTGTGGAGCTCGTGTTTGACAAACACCCTGACCATATACTCTTTATGGCTACGCTGCACTTACAATGTCTAAGGTTTTGCTTATACACTGTCGAGGCATAGTGCTCATGCACATATGCCCTCACCTGTGGTATAGTGCACCCTGCTTTAGGGCTGTTAGGCCTGCTAGAGGGGTGACTTACCTATATCACAGGCAGTGTGAGGTGGGCATGGCACTCCGAGGGTAGTGCCATGTCGACTTAGTCATTTTCTCACCAACAGCACACACAAGCTGTGAGGCAGTGTGCATGTGCTGAGTGAGGGGTCCCCAGGGTGGCATAAGACATACTGTAGCCCTTAGAGACCTTCCCTGGCATCAGGGCCCTTGGTACCAGGGATACCATTTACAAGGGACTTATCTGGGTGCCAGGGCTGTGCCAACTGTGGGAACAAAGGTACAGTTTAGGGAAAGAACACTGGTGCTGGGGCCTGGTTAGCAGGGTCCCAGCACACTTTCAGCCATAACTGGCATCAACAAAAGGCAAAAAGTCAGGGGGTAACCATGCCAAGGAGGCATTTCCTTACATGTTGTCCTCTAAGACTGCCACTGCTGCTGGATGCGTACTATGAACCAATTTTTCTGGCTGATATGGACACTTCAGCTCCTGGATGCTTGGAATCTGGCTCTAACACAGCAGTTACACCATGGACTCTCTTGCCTTCAGCATCAGCTAAGTCGACTGGATCTTTCCATACTTGTTCTATGGAACTTGCTTCTCAGGCCACAGTGGATCTGTTGTCTGCTGTTGCGGGTTCCTTCCTGGCTCCCATTGACTTAGGACATGGAAATATGTAGGGACCTCCTAGACTTAGTTTCGGCCCCTTGTTTTTAGGCAAATTTTTTGTTATTTGCGTTATTAGCTCTTAATTGCCATATTTATTTTTAATGCATATGGTTTTCTATTGCTTTCATTATTGAACTGCATTTCATATGTTTCATATACATATTTAGCCTAGTTTTATATTCTTATTTAAGCTCACGCTTGTCTCTCACGGCTGGTTGGGGGGGGGGAAGAGCGCAATTCCTTTCTGATAGTAACCTTTTACTTGACATTTCACTCATGCAATACTGTACTGAAAAACCACTGTACATGTTGCTTGCTTCTTGTAAACTTTGATGCCATCTAATCTGTAAGCACCATCCAAGGTGAGCACACAGAACACGAAGCCCCAAGTATTCTGATGTCCGTGAAGACAGCTCTGAGATTGCAGAAAAAAACTGTCGCGTCTGCACCTTTGTCACAGTGTGACACAAATGGTGGTTGTATTATAAAAACAGCCTCTCCGCTAAAATCAGCGGAGGAACATTTCTGATGGGATTATCCTTGAACAGAGCACACAGTGCCCGAAATGCTGCTTGGTTGACGAGGATGCAGATCCTGACCTCTACACACACAAGTCAATAGCTTGCACTACACCAGACCGGCTTCCCTGTGCCTCTTACCCAGGTATTAGTGGGGAGATGGGTGTCTGGGTCAGGCTATCCCAACTGATGTAGCAGTGGATATTCCCACTATGCTCTCACTAGTGTAGATTGTAGCAGACAGGAGTGTACCAACACAATAACATTACTAAGGTTGAACTGTTGATTTTTTTCACCATTTTCATAATGCTGGTACCATGCTTTATCTTATTTACCTAATAAACTGAGCTCATATTTTTTATGCAAGAATAAGATTGTAGCAATAAATGGCCTAAAAGCCATTTTTGCATCTTTATTGTGCCTTATCTTAGGGACTCTGAGTGACAGCGAAATGGTAGATCTGTTTCCACAACTTCCTTGGGAATCTGAGTAGTCATGTTCGAGTTTGAGGCTGCAAAACTCATCTCTTACCCTGGTGTTTTTAGAGCTTTAGATGGAGCACTGTGAGCTAGCTAGGAATCGTGTCAACACTTACTGACGGTATACGTGGACTGAGTCACTATACTCTGACATTTATGTTGACCAAATATACAGTCTTACTTGATTCATAGGAACAGTATAACACAATTTATATGATAAATATTTCCATAATTAAACAAACATTATTTACTCCTCTATCCCACAAAGATGGAGCTGGGATCAGTGTTTTGTTTGTACTAGTAACCTCCCCATGTGCTGCTATCATCTTATTAGACATGACATATCACTTTGCTGTTAATAGCAACTACATCGCAAGCATATGTTTCTCAGTTGTGGACTCCCGCACCAGAGTATTCTTTTCGCAGCCAAGAGAGAACACTTTATTATTGTGTGCTGTGTTCTACAAATGTTATATATGAATGAAATTATACAGGTAATTCCATGCCTTACCTGCTACTCACCCAAGTGCTCAAGCAGTTAAGACCACTATGCAAAATGATGTACAGCTACCACACTAGACTAAGGTTCTGCAGTGTCTTGCTACCTCAGGACAGTACTCACACCTTTCCTGATCTGTCAACTTGCTCAGTTGCCAGTACCTATTTGCCACCTTTGCTGCTCCCAAAAGAGGTCCAAAAGCATCATACATGTAACAGTGGAACAGACACTTTCACCAAAATTCGGGGGTAGTCAACCAAGGGCATGGCAACAATCTGAGTGGAGGCTTGAGGAATGCTCCTAGATATTTGAAAGACAATAAAAAGGGAACATCTACCTTTGTCACTGCGTGCTTGAACACTCGGTTAAGTTTTTCTTTCATCTGTCTGTTAGGACTATTGCTCCTACTGTGTTTCAATTTGTACCAGTACATTATGTGTGTTGGATGCATCCAGAGTCTATGTATACTCAAAGTACTGCTCGGGAGCCAGTGTCAGATTGGGATCATCATTAGGCCTAGGCAGTGCCACATACAGAGCCCTCTTTAATTATCTTGCTCTGGCCTTTACAGATTCTTAAAACATGATCAATTAGCAGTAAATTTTTTCCTGTAGTTTTATATGGAGTGAATGCAGCCCAAGGGCACCGCAGCAATTGATTAGTTACGTTATACAAGGCCAAATTACTTTATTTATTTATTTTAAGCTTTGAGTGATTTGTTCAGAATCACAGGATGTTGAGCTGATGCCGAGACTCAAACAGTTCCCAGTTTGAAAGTCAGCAGCTCTGACCTTAACTCCATTCTCCCCCTCCCCCGCAAGGACCTACATGCTTAGAATCTCCTCCCCACGATGCCTGAATGTGATGGTCCAACTGGAAGGGGGTTAGGTGGAAAGAGACTGCTTCTGGACAGGGCCTGCCCCCACGGAGCTTAGGTGAGAATGGGCCAGACTACACAAGGCGAAGCTGCAGACTACAAACCTCCCCCATCCATTATAGCCTCGGGGAGATGGCATGGCAGGGGAGGAAAGAGGGAAGGGGCATGCTGTCGGCTGGCTGACAGAGGCCCTAAAAAAACAGCCTACAGGTCTCCTTTAGGCACTGGCCCATCGGCCAATGCCTGCCTGCCTTACCAATCTGACCCTGGCGAGAGCTGCTTGCGTCACTCCTGAGATTTACTTGCTGATCATGGTAAAAAGTACCACTGGGATGCTGTTTACTTTAATGAGCACTACCGCAAGCATTTACTCACAAATTAACCGAAGCAAAGGAAAAGAAGCAAAGAAGGTGTCCTGCACCCCTAATCTTTAGGAGCAACTTTATTTTTAGACACACTGTGCAGTAACCATACAGAAATATGATAAAGTCTCTTCAAAATTCAAAAAAGTGTATTTCATTAACGTGCAGGTGCATTTCACCTTAGGGCATCAGAATATATCACTTCATTAAGGACGCAATTAAGTGATAGTTTTCGACCATGAACTAAAACACTCATACTTTCACCAGCCTTGACAACATTATCATTAGTGAACCAAGAGGCAAGTCATTTGTCGTGCACAGTCAGGGTTGGCCTAGGTTAATTTACATGGAACATATTAAAAACACACCTTGTTTGGGGGTGTGGTAGTAGATATAGAAATGATGACCAGAACTGCAGAGGTACTCTGGAGCTGTGATTTATTCAGCAGAGGAGACCCACGGCCGGCACACAAAGCAGGCAGCAACCGCTGTCCCAGCCGCATTCGATAAACTGACTTTCCCAATCCCCATAACAACCACAGAATTCTAATCCCCATAGCAACATACACAGTATTAAGAATACAACACCATCTCCCTTTTAACAAACAAAAGAAAAAAAACAAAGAAAACACGAAAAATATACACAAGGAAAAACTAATACTGACAAAACAATAAATTCAACAGAAGCATTCCTAACTCTACAGAGAATACTAATATCTGACAAAATCTTTGAATCTAACAGGAGCATTCCTAACTCTACAGGTCCTGTTCACATTGTTGTTAACAGAGGAGTCAACAACATTACGTTGAACAATGGAACAATCAGTAAGTGGGGACCCAAAATTCCTGCTAGGAGTCTCCTTGTCATACACAACATCCCAGAAGTCACATTCGAAGTTGTCATGGAGAGGTACATCCCCTAACTTTTTCTTAATGATATCAGCTTGCTCACTAGTTATCTTCACAACAGCATTCTTGTTCCACCAACCCTTACCATGTAAGCAGATCGCTCTTCTAGAGATTTTCTCAACCTTGACCGGTTGAGAAAATTTCGAATCACCTTTGTTGATCTTCATAGGTTTTTTAACTAATACCCAATCCCCGGGTTCCACCTCCAACTCTTTCACACTCTTCACTCGGTCAAAATAGTCCTTAGACTTCTCTTGTTTGCCTCTCACCCGCATACGAACTTGACGCAGATCAACAGAATCAACAGAAAGGCCAGTAACATCATCCAACCAGGTAGGTCTTAAATCTGTAACAGGATCTCTTCCCCATAAAAGAATAAAAGGAGAAACCCCAGTAGTACTATGAGGTGTGGTGTTATAGGACCAAACTTTCTGTTGCACATACTCGGCAACACTGAGGTTATTAGAAATGGCAGTTTGTATTCCCTCCTTCAAAATACGATTTGCTCTTTCGACCAATCCATTAGAAGAAGGACTGTAAAGAGGAACCTTGATGTGTTTCACTGAGTGATTAAGAAAAAAATGTGTCACTTCATTGGAGACAAAATGTGTTCCATTGTCAGTAACCACCTCTCTAGCAGGACCTTAAATTTTTGAAACGTTTGTTTCAATTTGAATGACCACATTGGAATCAGCAGTACTAGAAAAGGCAAAATACAACCACTTGGAGAAATAGTCAATAGCTACAATCATGTACTTATTCTCATTCTTCAGCATATTAAATGGACCAGCAAAATCCAATCCTATTTTCGCCCAAGCATTCTTTGGCCATTCTGTACAACACAAAGAATTAGTTTTGGTTTTCCAGTGCTTGTCGGAACACAAACACTCAGGGCATATATCCACATAACATCTTACTTGAGAGTCCAAACCAGGCCACCAGTAATGCTGCTTAATATTCTTGATGGTAGCAGAGATGCCCAAATGTCCTAGATGTCCTACTGAAATAATGCCATCCCTCAGGGATAAAGGTGGCACAAACATATTCTGCCTCATGACAATACCATTAACCACCGATAATTCAGATGCAACCTGAGCAAACAACTTTAATTCTTTGTCTAAGCTCCTGTCAGGAGGCCAACCAGAAACAAGGAAGTCTTTAACTTTGGCTAGAGAAATATCATTGTCAGAACTCTTATTCCAAACTTCCTCTGAAATTTTGAACGCAGAAGCTGCATCAGAAACTGTCATCACACATTCTTCATCAACAGGCAATTCAGTGACATCCTCCACAACTGGCAAACGAGAAAGACAATCTGCCCTTACATTTTTTCCTCCAGGAATATATATCAAAATTAAACTCAAGTAATCTGGACATAAGTCTAACCAACCTGGAGGACGCCTTGTTAGAGCAACTGTCTCCAAGCATGTATATTAAAGGCTTGTGATCAGTATACAAATCAAATTTGGTACCCCAAATATACATTTTAAACTTCTCAGTTGCCCAGGAGCAAGCAAGCGCTTCTCTTTCAATAGTACTATATTTTTGTTCTGCATCACTCAACATGCGTGACTCAAAGGCCACAGTACTTTCAACACCATCTACAAATTGGCTCAAAACAGCGCCTAAGCCCACAGAGCTAGCATCCACTGTGATAATACACCTAACACCATGAGAAAAAGGTTTAATAACAGGGGCATCCACAATGAGTTGTTTCAAATGATCAAAAGCCCTGTGGGCCTCGTCAGTCCAAGCAAACTTGACATGCTTCTTCAGCAACGCCCGTAGAGGTTGTACCACCATAGCAAACCCAGACACAAATCTGGAGTAGTACTCACTCAAACCTAAAAAAGATCTGAGAGAATCCTTGTCCTTAGGAACAGGGGCCTCAACTATGGCCTTGATTAAAGATGACTTGGGCGCAATACCTCTAGCAGAAATGTTATACCCTAAAAAATCAACACTATCTGAAAAGAGCTTGCATTTATCTTTGTTGACAGTGATATTATGGGTTTCCAACTTCCTAAATACTCAAAATAACATCTCAAAATGTTTTTCTTTAGTTGCAGTATGAATGAGAGTGTCGTCCTGAAAGACCTGAACACATTGTTCCCCCGAAAACAAAGCATCCATCAATCTCTGAAAAACACTAGCGGCAGAAGCCAAACCAAAAGGCAAACACAAATACATGAAAGTTCCAAAGGGCGTCACTAATGAAGTTAAAGGCTGAGAATCTTTGGATAAGGGAATTTAGTGATAAGCTGACCTTAAATCAATGGTGGAAAAGTACCTACTCTTACCCAAATTTGCCAATAAATCATTGATTCTGGGCAAAGGATGAGCATCTACGAGAATGTTGCGATTAAGTGCGCGCAAATCAACACATAGACGAATACTTCCACCCTTTTATTTAGCAAGAATAATTACCGAACTCCACTCAGAGGAATCAACTGGAGTGATAATACCCTGTTCCCACATTTCATGAAGTAAAGTTTTAAGATCCTGTCTAACCGAAAATGGAACCGGTCTAAGCTTCTGCTTGACAGGCACTGCATCTTTTTTTTAACTTGATTTGATATTCAAATTCTTTGATAAGACCAATATCTTTCTTAAAGACCCTAGGAAAGTTTTCATACAGATTTTCAACTGAATCAAGATCCAGGGGTAATTTCCCTTCAGTCACACTTAGCACAGGCACATCACCAAGAATTACAGGCACAGAGTGACCTGGTCTTAAAATAATACCCAACTTAGCCTGATCTTGCCAGCCCAAAATATCTCTGCCACGTTCAGCAACATAAATTTTAGTATTAATGCATCTGCTCTTGAAATCAAGAATATCCATGAAAAAAGCCTTCATAGCAATGTCAAACTCGCCAAAAGCTTTTGGATTGACATCAGATCTGTGAAGTTGCTTCCCGGACCACAATCTGTCAAACGTCACGTCAGACAGGATAGTAATTGGTGAACCGGAATCAGCCATAACGTTCAAATTAACAGAGCCTATAGTTACAGAGCAAATGGGACCTTTACATTTGTTTTGAGAAGCTCCAACAGTATCAATAGTTAACAACACATTGTTAAAAGAATCAGTCAGTTCTTCTTCAACTATATTAATTTGAGATATCTTAGCTTTGGCCTTAGCTAGACGACAAACACTTTGGAAATGACCTACTTTTTTGCAAAAATTACACCTTTTTCCTTGAGCTAAACAAGATGGACTATTTCCCATACGAGTCTTTGAACCACATCTAAAACAATAACCGGAATAGTTCTTTTTATCAACACTTTTGTTCGCTTTCCTCCTACTGGATACAGCATTAACTTCCAAACAATCAGCTTGCAGGACAGCAGAAACTTGAGCAGAAGCTTTAACATCTTCTGTTAAAATTTTGGAAGAGATGAGAGAGCGTTCAATGCTCTTAACTATGTCCAAGACTTCACCCAAAGACGGATTCTTACAAGTTAAAATACGCTCTTGTATCTTTTTGTTGTAACAATTGAAAACTAATTGATCACGCAAGTAAATGTCTATATTTGAACCAAATTCACATTTCGCAGCAAGAATTCTTAAGACTGCCAAGAAATCTTCAATGGTTTCATCCACAAGCTGTTTCCTTTTTAAAAAAATGATGACGTTCCAACATTACTGAAGGTTCATCAGAATACTGTTTAGCCATACGTGCTGTAGCTTCAATATATGCATCCCAGGATTCATCCCCCAGTGGTGCAACTATGGCTGGTAAGTTATCGAAAACTTCTTGACCAGTTTCGCCTAAGTGGTTGAAAAGGAGTGCAGCTCTGCACGCAGCATTGTACCTGGAAGCGTCGATAGCAACCAAATAATTTTCAAAAATACGTAACCACTTTCTCCAAGGAATTGGCGGTCTACCAGGTTTTTGTAGAAAAGGAGGAGGTTGAACACCAACCTGAGCTGTTGCATTGTAGAAAGAAGAAAAAAAAAAAATATATATATATATATATATATATATATATATTTTTTTTTTTTTTTAATAAATATCACTAAATTCCCAAAATTAATTTTAGTTTCTTTTAAGAAAATAGACCTCAGCGAATGAACTGTCACAGGTGTGTGTGTCACCGAAGATACGCACACAGAACAAGATGAAGAGAATGGAAACTATCCCAAAGTCTTAAGATGGCCGCCAAAGCAAAAGGAAATGTTTCTAAAGGCGGTGTACTTGCACGCGAGGAACAGCAGTCAGGTGACTGAGGCGCAGACAGAAGAAAATGCCTCCATCCACTGAGGCGCGCGAGGAGCAGAAGAAAATGCCTCAGTCCAAATCAGGAACCGCAGAAAGAAGCAAGAAGAAAACTGACTTCACCTTCCAGGAAGAGCCAATGAGTAAGTAAATCCTGTAGGCTCGATGAGTCGACAGAACGCAGGGGCAGGGCCAGCAAGCCGATACGAAGCAGAGTACAGGGTCGGTGGGTCTCCAGAGAACACCTTCGTCGCCAAAATGTGGTAGTAGATATCGAAATGATGACCAGAACTGCAGAGGTACTCTGGAGCTGTGATTTATTCAGCAGAGGAGACCCACGGCTGGCACACGAAGCAGGCAGCAACCGCTGTCCCAGCCGCATTCGATAAACTGACTTTCCCAATCCCCATAACAACCACAGAATTCTAATCCCCATAGCAACATACACAGTATTAAGAATACAACAGGGGGACAGAGGGGAATCTTTGCCAAGGATTTCTTATGGCATTTGCTACTTTAACAGTGTATTTCTAAGCACACCTAATGTTGGCAGAGAAGAGACTAAAGGCATAAGGAGATCGCAAGGTCTAGTATTAGATTTCATTGCAATTAATTTACCAAGTTGCTACCTTCGGCGAGTGAAGTTTACCAAAATAAGAAAGTAGACTCGCAATGTCCTTAATGTTACTTTGCTCGTGATGATTTTAAAAGAACTGTGAATTTTTAACATACTTTGACCCCTGAACCAATTGTGGCAAATCACAGTAAAGTGTCATGGCCTAGTGTTCTGAAAGATGAAGAGCTTCTTGCAGAGATTTATTTTTTGTTTGCGCATTATTTTGCTAAATATGAGGTCACACCAGTAGGATATATTCCTATACTAGACATCCATAACAGTTTATTTAAAGTTTTTGAGAGCATTTTCTGCATAGGATTTTTTGGGAACTCAGGAATTGTAGTTAAAGAACCTAGGTGGTACTCAAAGGACTATTTGAGCAGGCAAGATTTTAGAAAAGCCATCAAAGGACATAATTGCCAGGAGATATGTGCCCGCTCGAGGTACAAATTAGCCATCACACAGGCCAAACGCAAGTGGGAGGACAGCAACTGGGAACAGATGAACCCGGCACTAAAAGTTGGCAATAGTAGAACTTTTTGGTACATTGTCTCCCATGGGTCCACTTGCTAAGTAAAACCCAGGCGGTGCAACATTCAGCCAGAGAAGTAGAAAGAGCATGTTTCAAAATTGTATTCCATCGAGCCTAGACCTAAAAAAAACAAATACGTTTGTAATGGGACTAATGATTGTATTAGAAGTGAAGCAGAATTCCCCGACTTCAAAAATATATATATTTTTTTTTAGCCTTGAGGAGACTCTCTCTGCTATCGATAGCTTGAAGCCCTCTAAGGCACCCGGTCTGGGTTGCGTACAGGGGACCTTTACAAATCAGAAACCAGTTTATGGGCCTTATATGTGAATCTTTTATCAAATGTTATTTCTAAAGGAGAGTCGATTCCTGACTCCTGGAGAGGGGCAGAGATCCTACAGATTTTTTTTTAGAAAGTGAGCCTGGTTGTCCTGGCAATTACAGACCTATTAGAGTCGGATAGACAATCTACATATTTATTTTGCCAGGCAAGTGTTCAATAAGTTACAGGTTTAGATGGATAGGGAAGAGTCATTGTCTACTGCGCTAAAGCCCAGAGTGCTGCCCCATCCGGTTCAGGAATCTGGTTTTAAGTTGATTTGTAAAAGTTGCAGGTAGCTGAGAACAATTCTGTTAGAGCTCTGGTTTCTGTACCAGTAAGTACCCCTGCCATTCCACTATATTTTGATATGGGCCTGGCCGATTTGGCTCAATTGAAGCCCTTGTTGTTTTGGATCCGTATCTGGTTGATTCATGGATTATAGGGAAACCTTGAAAGATCTGCTATCCCATAAGGAAGCAGCAAAGATCTTGTGGTTAAGTTTTATACAAAGGTGGTGTACGAAATTGGGATTATTTAGAATTTAGGAAGCGCCACAGTGTATCTCTAAAGGGGACACAAGACTTTTGAAAAAGTTTTTTGGGGCTTAACATGAATAATAATATAAATACTGAGACAATAGGGCATTTGACTAAACAGTTTTTGGTATTCAAAGCAATCTTGGCTTTTGAACTCTATTTGGATCTTATTACTCCATTACTGGCCAAGAGCTTCGGTGTGAGGTTTAGACTTGGTAGTTTTCCAATGAAAGCAGTTACATTAAAGTGGCAAGGAGGTCCAGCGTCTATAGTGTGCCCAGTTTGTGGTTCAGCCCCCGAAACAATAGATCGTGTACTACTGGATGCTCCGGGTACTGTGATCTACGTAGGAAATGGCTTTGTCCATCAGGTCTAAATTTACCCACTGTATTGATGCCCAGCATAGATTGAGGTCCGATACATCAATTCCAGTTGCTTTTTGTTTAATGTCTGGATAAAGCATTGGAAGCTAAATAAATAATTCACATCAAGGTACTTGGGCTCCCAGACTGTGATACGTGCAAAAAATGTTACTATATCTGTATGCACTTTATTGATAATTGGTCTATGACCGAAGTTTTAGGCATAGGCGTCAAACTTGTTTGAACGGTATTTTATAGATTAACTTAGTGTTATTATAGTTGTGTATTTGTTGATGAGACCAACATTGGTCAATTGTTATATGGAGTTATTTAAGTTATCGTAGTAGAGTATTTATTAACTGCAAGTATAAGGCATTACTAATACAATATTACATTGCATATACTTTTTGGTAATTATTACCTAACGGTAACCAGAATGATATTGATAAACAATTATTTCCATGGTTTCTCCCATAGAAAGATCAATTAGTGAGGGACACATGATGTGTATGTTTAAATTGATAAATTTGTTAATTTTTTGTGTAGATATCCTTAGTGGAACTGGCATCTTGCATCTTACAATGATTTTATTTTTTGACTTTTAAGGTGGGTTTAGGTGTACAATTTTTTATAGTTTTAACAGTGAGATTTTTATATGCACTACAGAGGGATGAATTATGTAATACGATATATGTTATTAACTTTGATAGTCTAAGTATCGAATAATGTTTTGGAACTGGAAGTAGACAAGGATTATCCTAGGGTGTGGTAGTGTGACATCAACTCGGAAACAGCATAACAATGCATTGGTCTACTTTGTATTATGAAATCTATGACTCATCTAGAGACTAGGGGCTTAATTTAGAGGGCAATATCAATGAAACCCTCAATATAAATATACAAATCACTGTCCACACACCATGTACATGTTTTGATTCCCCTATGCCCGCCTCACATCCCTCTGGCCCCTTGCCCCCACTATATTGGCATCAAAACAGCTCTTGGTTGCACCACAGACCATACTTTTTGGCCCCTGGGAAAATGTGTGAGTACCCATCATTTACACTGCACCACATGGTGTGCCCTTCATCTTAAAGGACTCGGGCAAGGAAGGGAATAAAGGGATAATGCACAGGCAATCTTCATTAGTCGGATTCGATTTTCCACTTTCCAGACATTACATTTTTCCTTGCTTCTGAAAATGCTATAAAAGTTCACCGAGAGACACAAAGTAGAAGAGGTTTTATCTCGTGGCTTGGCATATTGGACAGGCCTCGGGTATGGATTATTTTCTAGTTAGTGTTTGCAGGAGCAAAATATACAAATGTCTCGGGAGGAGACAATGTAACTAACTAACACAGTAAAGGATGGGAAGGGAGGGAAAACTAGAGTAATATCACTTTCACCCTACGTGTAAACTCCTTATATAAAAGAGACAGATTCCTCAATACTTTCAGAAGGAAATCATGCCTGTAGTGAGAGAAGTCTAATTTTTACTTCAATACTAAGAAGAATTAAAAAAAACAAGGCATATGTTTGAGGATCGACAGCACTACTCTAAAACAGTAGAGACTGTTACCTGGATATCTCTCGAAGATAAACTGTCTGCATGGCTTTCTTCAAATGTGGTTCAATGTTCTTCCAAAGTCGCCGTGTGTCATTTTCCTTCGCTGCAAGAACAAAATGTTAATACAGAACTACAAGCTAAACCAGGATTATTAATTATTTATAGGAACAATCCTTACCTTCTCCTTTAAGCACTGGTTCACAAAATTTAGGAAATGTGAGTGCTGCCTGAATAAGGGAAAAAAAGTGAATGGTTAGTTGCATAGCTGAGAATGTGAGTTTTAGATTGCCTTTTCAGATGCTGAAGGAAGCATATTCTCAGAGTGACATTTTCCTTTTTCACGTTACCATCACAATACAAAGCTCTCCAGGAAAACGCACGTCTCCAGACATACTTAACATTCTTCGGTCATAAAAACATACTGCTCAATTCTGTGCATCTGAAAAGTAAAACAAAGGCTGCCTGACAATATCAGCACCGCCAGCTGTCCACTTTTGTAATTTACCTGTTCAGATACCTAAACGAATTTGCCACCCTCATGGCACCACACCAGCACAAAGTGAAACAACCTTCCCTTAAACAGTGGAGGTGCATATGAACTGCCACCACATGCCCCTCTCCTCTTCGGGATGGTTGGTAGTTGTTTGTTAAATAGGTCTCTTGCAATGATAAAATTAAAATATTGGACAGTCAACCAGCAAGAACAGAGACCCAGAAAAGATGGCTTATGGACTGAAGTTAGGACTGTGCAGACCAATGAATCAGAAAATATGACATTCCAAAATATCCCTCTATCTTAGAACAGTGGAAGAGTTTTTTTTTTTTTTTAACTACACAGTTTTCCATATTACTGTTAGTCTGACATATCCACTTATAGCATCTTATGTTAGCGGACATCTTATGTTAGCTGACATGGCGCCCGCTAATCTATGTGCATTTGATAAGAGTCTTTTTGCAGGATGTTAACATGCAAAGTCCCCACAACACTAATAGCTGATTTAAATATCATATGAACTCCCGTCCATGAAAGTACAATGTTTATTTGCATCAACTATAACATTTCCTAAGAGATGATGTACATAGCCCGATATATATGTGGTATCTGTTTTTCTTCCCACAGGTCCACTTTGCCCAAAGCACGCAAGTTTTCAGACCAACGGGCAATTATATGAGAGTGTTGCACACAGAGGCTAGCACAATATGAGTAGAGACATTAACAAATAGGTGCCTCCCTGTGTAGGACAGTGAGAAGAATAGGGTTCTGAAGATATGCAGCTGCACATAGGGAGGTAGTCTGCCATGAAACCACAGAACGATTAGGGTTCAATTGTACCTCACATTTCTTTTAACCTTGACATGAAGATCCACAAAATGAACATTCAAATGTAGGAATTCATAGTCAATTTTAGTATTTACATTTTTTTGTTAATTGCACGACACCCAACATTATCACTAAAGCACTACCACGGATCACGGGCAGTAAAAAGTTCCTTAACTAAAAAATAAAAACAAAGCCACTTTTTGCACGGGGCCTGCTTGGCATTGCACTGCTGGCCTACTATGGAGCTGAGTCCATTATGAAACATGCCACCTATGTTCGTGACAGTTCATGTTCCTGAACATAGAATGATCTAAGTAGACCTGTTAGACTAACAGGAATATAGATAATACTGTATGAAAAAAACTTTACCAGAGTTCTAGGATAGTGGGTTGTTCTGGAACGTCATTTGTTTGATTTTCTGGTTAGCAGAAGGAGGATGCTGAAGACCAATTCCAATGTCCTAGACCCCACCCCACCCCTCCTCTTTGGTTGTATGTTTGGTTCAAGAGCAGTAGTTCAGCTGCAGGGTTTTAATTTGGATACTACATTTGATCTTCCCAGTTGGGACGTCTATTATACAGGGATTAATTCATACAGAACTACAAACACTCAGTTTTGACTATGATACAATTGCACCTATTTTGCCTACATTACTCCTATTAGGTGACAGTACTGGCCAGATATCAATCCAAATACAAGATGAATGGGAGGGAACCACATAAAAGAAAAAAACAGGTGAAAACAGCACTACACGGATTAATAATGACATAATATCTGAGGGCTAACAGCATCCAATGGACTGATCATAACAAAAGCACCCCAATTATTCCCAGACGATCCATATTTAAGAGTGAATGGTTTCCATATAGCCTGGCAACGCACCCCAGATTTATTCATACTCATAATTAATATGGCAAAAGACTCTCTAATGCGATTTTCGTGAAAATCCAAGTAGCTGAAATCGCACTAAAGACATCAATACAAATAACATCCTCATACACAAAAAAATCTATGAGATTAATAAGGAAAATCAAAAAGAACAAGGAACATCTGACACAACCAAAAATAACTACTCTGAACAAGGATATCAAAAAATAAGAGAAAAGGGGTATCCATACACAAGTACCAATTATCAACTGCACAATCTGCAATCAACCACCACACATCACAAAAAAACAAGACCACAAAGGTGGTCCTCAAGTTCTTACGAATGTAGCAGCACAGGACTACCTATATATTATGGACCGTAGATGAGGTTATACTTCACTCAAAAGGGCCCACCTTTTTTGATAGCACCTATTGGAGTACCACACAGAGCAATGTATCCAAACAACTATTTAAAATGTTTACGAAGAGGCCGGGTCACAGGAGGAGGCAGGCCACAAAGAAAAGATGCTCAAGTACGTTTGAAAGAGGAACCCAAGATGGTTACGAAACCGGCGGTGAGAAGCTATGCCGACCACAAGCAGAACCTGATAATAAATCCTGACAGGGTGCAACTCCTAAAGTAGACACTTTTAAAAAGTCTGTAATTTTCAAAGACAAAGCTCATAACATTAGAGGATAATATGGGGCTACGCCACCTTTAACCCGCTAGCAGCAATAACTCCAGCTGAAATGTTGACATTGGTACAAGCAGTCTTGAAAGATATTGAAATTAACCATGCTGAAATATATAACAGCATGACCAGAGAAGATTACAAGGCACTATCCTACCGTGCCTATGAAGACAGCATAACTATAAAATCAGCCAATAAGGGGGGGGCACAGTGATCATGTCAAACAGTGACTCCTAAATAATACCAGGAATTACAGACTACTGACTAGCAGTCCTACAGACGAAATTGACACATCCCAGAACACCATATTTTTTGTAATTTACCCAAAGTCCATAAAAGAAGATCCCACCATGAGGCCAACCCATTGTAACAGACATTAGTTCTCTGCTAGATTCCTTGTCCTCCTTTTGTAATTTCTTTTAGGAACTATTAGTTAAAAGACCCAAAAGAATAAAAGATTGACAACACTGATTATAACTAGACGTGAAGGCTCTTAACTCCAGCACCCCGCTGAATAAAACCATGAGAGTGATTGAAGAACTACTGAGGAATACTAGCGGACAATAAATGAAATTAGTTACTTAGCTGTAAACTCCAGTTCTCCAACATTGGCATCTTTTACTTATTTAAAAGCAACCCTTTCTCCTCCCCAGTCAGAAGCTCATCCAATATCATTCTCACACTTGTGCTTTGAAATTTAAGCTTAAACTTCCACCTCATTGGCTAAAGTTTATTTTTCTTGTTTTTAAATTAAGTGGATGGGCTATCAAACATACAATGTTGTTTCCGGCTTATGGCCATTTTACATTGTATGCTACTCCGTGCTTTCTGAAGTAATTACACCGCGAGGGAAGCCATAAGGCTTCCCCGCACTGCCAGATAGCCCCTAAGGGTATTTTTATAAAATGTATATTTGTTTAAAAAAATTAATACATAAACAAATATGGAGAGACCACAGAGGAGCCCATAAGGGCTCCCCTGCAGCCCCAGATAGCTTCTAAAGGGCTAGGGAAAAAAACATGCCTCAGTGTGAGGATTGCTAGACCTTCACACTGAGTACTCGAGTACAGCCAGACTCACTTCCTTTTTTTTTTTTGTACAAATTAGTTTTATTTAAAAAAAATGAGAAATGTATTTTTTAAAATCTTAAATTGTTAAATCATACAAAGCCTAAAAAAAACTCTCCCTCTCACTTTTCTCTGACTCTCAATTTCTCCCACTCACACATCTGCTCAGACTCACGTACCCACTCACAGACCGATTCAAACAGTTACACAGCCACTCACAGACCCACTGACAGCCTCATGCACCGACATCCCCACTAAAACACTGATGTACACACTCATACCTAGTCAGACACTCTCACCCCCAGATACACCCTCTCACATCTATTCTGACACCAAGAGGCCGAGACCAACTTCAGCTGCGCACGGCCAAAGGGCATGGGGTTGGGTGGTTTGGCAGTATTGTGTAACTGCGGGCAGGTCTTGCAGGCGACCTCCAATGCGCACCGGCGAAGGCCGGGCATGGTGCAAGGTCTGGTGTTTATAGGGGGTTAATCTCAGGGCCTGGCTGCAGGCCAAGACCTGTGCCCAACTGTCACAGCACATGGCCAAAGGTCGTGGGTGACGATTGGATTAACGCGTAGTGATAAAAATGACTAAACGTAAAAAAAAAACAAAAAAAACAAAAAAACATAGGTGGTGATCCCCAAGGCAGAGAAGGGCAGTGCAGCTTCCCACATATCAATTACATTCTGCACTGGGGAGTCCCCCAGGCAGTGGGGGGTGCGTTCCCCCACCTATAAATTATAAGCCCCCGGAAGGTGGCGGTCCCCAGGGCAGCGCAAGAGGGCCAGGCATCCATCTCTCCAATGAATGGGGAAAAACATGTTTTGGGAACTCCCTTTTTTTCCTCAGATTCCCCTGGACGGATCACCCCAAAACTTATCAGGGAGCAGCTGACAGGACTGACATTATTTTGGAAAGTTTTGGGAAGATTCGTCAAGCGTCGCAGGAAGATATAGGTAAGTAAAAAATGCTTCTTATATAGAAACCAGGTCCTAACTGTAACTACCTAGTGGCGACCAAAACAGAAGAGAAAACTCTGGGTAATTCCCAAATTAAGGTGGAAAGCAGCTCCAGTAAGGAGCACCCTGCAACACAAGCGACACTCTAGATTTCCTCACATCAAATTTCTTTTTCTAGCAAAGTTTTAAAGCATAAGATTGGCACATTGCCATCCACACTGAGCAAGAAAGCGACAAAGTATTTTGCCATTTGTACAGCAAAATCTTTAAGCACAGGATTGGCCCAGTGCCACCCTTGCCAGGCTGTTAAATGACCAAAGCCTTTCACCACTCCAGGCACAGTATTACAGATTTGGACTGGTAAAATCCATCCAAGCCAACCTGAAATGAGCAAAACCAACCCCTGACATGTGTTTCGATGTCATCACATCTCTTCAGAGAGGTTCAGCTTTGTCCAGACGCAAGGGAGCACCCAGTACAAGTCAAAACAACACCCTTTCAGGTTTGGAGTGACACATAAATTATGCAAAACAGAATATAGAACTCTGGGTAGTTTCTAAATGTAGGTGGAGAGCAGCTCCAATAAGAAGCACCCTTCAATACCAGGGACACTCTAGATGTGCACACCTCAAATGTCTGTTTTTCTAGCATTGTTTTTAAGCAAAGAATTGGCACAGTGCCTTCCACACTGAACTAGAAAGCAACAAAGTCTTCACACTGAGCACTGAGGGTTTGAGCCCAGCTGGACTCATTTCCCCCTTTTAACATTTTTTTTTACACTATAAAGGTTTAAATATAAAATAAAAAGTGATTTTTATTATTTTTAAATAAATGCATTTTAATTTTTAAATTAAACAGAACTGTCATTCTAAGTATATCAAACAAAGCCTAAAAACGTTTATCTCTGTCCTCTCGTTCTCTTTCAATCTCTCTCCCACTCACAGACCCACCGAGACCCTTACGAACCCACTCAGGCCCACCGAGACCCTTGTGCACCCAATGAAAGACCCAGTCAGACCCTCATGTATCCACTCAGACATTCACACACCGACTCACAGACCCACTGACACCCTCATGCAGCCACTCAGAGACCCCCGTACATGACACACCCACTAAAGCACTGATGTATGCACTCTCACACCCAGACACTGTCACAGCCACTCTCATCTCCAGCATGCACAGCATGGGGTTGGGTGGTTATGTGGGTTGGCCGCAGGGACTGGCTGCAGGCCAGCCCTTGCGGACAACCCCACCCTTGCAGGCAACCCCTGCTGCGCACAGGCAACGGACGTGCACAGTGCTTATAAGAGGTTGGCTTCAGGGCCTGGCCCCAACCGCTGCCGCGCACTGCCAAAGGCTGTAGATAGTGGTGGCTGGATTCACATATAGTAATGAAAATTACTATACGTTAAAAAAATGCACATTTATTGAAAAAGACAAATATTACTGGGATGTTCTAGTTAGGAAATAGAAATAATAACATAGAAATTCACTTTATAAAAACAGGGACATTATAGTTAGGCTCACATTTTAAATGTACGAAACCATAAAAAATTCACCAGTTACAGTTAGTTACCTCAAGTAATTAACTTGTGCCCTAAGGTAACTATAACTTGCGCCTTCGCCATGCAGTGCTAATTACCCCACAAATTACGGCACTCATGACATTTTTGCAACATCATTGATAATGTAATAATTGCAGTAATAATTTTGACAAAACAAAACAAAAAAAAAAAAAAACTGTGCATGGCAGGGGGGGGCAAGTTATAGTTACCTTGGGGCCTCAACACACTGAGGATCAGAGGGGAAGGAAGAAAGGCAAAAGAAAAGATCTTTAGACCAACTGATCGAAAGGGTATTGCCCAATGTCTATGGATGCTAAAATCTGATTTCAAAGAACAGGCATTTGATGTTGCTCAGAGTAGCAAACACATTGATCATGGGGCGAGCCTGATGACTTGTGACAATTCCTGCTTCTGGTCTAGTTCCCACTTGAGACAATCTGAAAACTGTCAAATGAGTGCATCCACCTGATCGTTATGGCAACCTGACAAGTGCCACAGTGATGTCGATCTTGTGAAAAATGGCTTAATTCCACAGACTCCGATCCTCTTCTGAGCGGGAGCGGGACCGTGTCCCTCCTTGCTTGGCTACATAGAACACAGATGTTGTGTTGTCCGCTCCGACTAGGAGTAGTTGACCTATTTGTCTGGGAGGGAATACTTGCAGACCTAGACATATGGCACTGAGTTCCAAGATGTGAAGTGCCTTTTCCGCATCTGAACAAAGGCCTTTGTTTGAGAGCTCCTGCGGGTGAGCTACCTTATCTGTCCACGCATGCATCCGTTGAGGGTATCATCCGGCTTGATACAGGCAGGAAAGAAAGCCCTGCATTCAGACTTGTTGGAAGGATCTACCACCGCAACACCTGCTTCAGCTTCCTTGTCGCTTGTACTTTATCTTCCCAAGCCCCTTCTCCTCGCTTCTATTGCAAACCCAGCTCCTATTTAACAGGCCTCATGGGAAGTCAGCATTAAGCCCAACAGGGATTTGTAACGTCTCACTTACCGACTTTTGTAGAGATGCATATGGTCACAGTTTGTAACTTTTTCACCCTTTCTTGTCCTCCGAATCAAAAAGCTTTTCCCAGCTATGTGTCAAGTAACACACTCAAGAACTGGGTCCTTGTTTATAGTGGAAGGATGTAGACTGTGTTCGAGACACTACTACTGCACCAACAAGGACATAAGTGAGTTCTCCATCCTTAAACATAGCTCTTGTTGTGTCCTTTTTATCTTCAGGGATGAGTTCAAGCGATGGACCAATATCATGCCACATGTGGCATTTATAACACCCTACAATGCCCAATATGTTGTCTGACTTGATAGAGGTCCCTGCCATAGGTGAAATTATTTTACCCAAGTTATCTAAACGTTTACTATCTCTGTCTGGCAGGCTGGAGGATGGTGTAATCAGATTTTTTAACCTTCTTTGAGTTGCTGAAAAGATAAAACAATCCTGTTTAGTATATCCGGTAAGACATGCTGGAGCTGTTTCTGGAGAGTTATACCACTTCCAAAGGCGAAGTATCACAGTTGGAACAGTCGCAGGACCCTTCATTAGCTTTAGACCTTCTGATCAGAGAAAATCTAAAATTGGTATTGTTCTTACAGACTTCTGTGATTGTGCCATAAAGTTGTAAAAAAACAAAAAAACATTTTTAAGGTGTGGAATTCATTGGTAGTTGAACTTTTTTGCAGCTCTTTCCATTAGAGAAAAATCTTGAAATGTTTGCTACTCCTATGGAAAAGAGATTTAATCCAATTCCCTTGGAATAAAAACATCCCCTGCAACATCATGTACCCCATCACCTTGTGAAATTTCACCCTCCTTCTCATCCATATCAAAATATATGGAATTATTGGCTCCATTATTATCCATTTCTTTAGACGTTGGATGGACCAATTTTTTTTTTAACCGTTCTGGGAGATGGCTCTCTCGGTGCTGGAGGAGGAGGCAATGGTGACTCATTAAGGAGCAGTAGTAGGTAAAGGATTACATTGTGGAAGTTGATTATTAGCTGGTTGCTGCAGCAGTAATTTTTGGCATGTTTCCATCATCCGTTGCAACGCAGATGAAGGGCCACAGGCACTTCTTTGTCTGCTTCTTCTATAAGACTTTGAATTATGAGGAATATGATCCTGCTGGTAATCATATTAAGCATAAAATACATTTTCTTCCATGTCCTACTCAAAAATCCAGAAAATATTTCACCATCAATTGGACTGGACTATAAGCAGTTTGCGAGGCAAATCACTACCCTCTTCCTGCTGATTAGATTGTAAAATCTGAGCAGGTAAGAATGACGCATGTAATGGTAAAAATACTGGTTCAATAAAAAACTGCTGCTGACTGTTGCCGGCTCCACCATGACTGTTGACTCGTGTGCAGTCACCGATGGTGTGGGGATCACATTCAGAGGGGTTGTTGACAGCAAGCTTGCCGCCAACACAGCTGCCTCTGCCAACTGCAGAGGCGTTGAGGAAAATGATGGTCTCGTCAATGCTGAGTGATAATTGTGATTTCGAATATTTTTTTTCGTAATAACAGGTTGGTCCTCTAGGACTGACGTAGGCTGAGCAGACTCCTTTGAGGATCGTTTTACATGTTCCAGGTGGCTTCAAGCGCTGTACCAAACAGGCTCAATTCAGGAAACTGAATAAGTCTCCTTTTTTGCACTGCCTTCGTGAAGTGCTTGGAGGGGCAATTTTCATAGAATTTTCCATAATGAGGTGCCATCTCCCTTAGGAGGAGGAAAATTCCCTTTGGCCATCAAATACAATACCAAACTCCCTGCTCTATCCGTTAGGGTCTTAGCTGTAAAGGTCTTACAAATATCTAATTTAGCTGCCTTATGACCGAGATGAAGGCAATAAATTAAGTGAAAATGATGATATCTTAATACCACAAGACGAGCAGGGTTTGAAAAGGGACTTCTGTTAGCTATTGTGACAGTTGGTGACAGCTGGCTGTCTAACAGAAAGATCTCCCTGGTATAGAAATTGAGACAATTCTCCTAAGGACAACTCACAGTACTATAGTGCTGACGATAGGGCTGGTTTAAATACAGGGCAGATCACAACAGATTTAAGGTTCACTGAAAGGTCAGAGCAGAGGTCTGCCCCGGGCCTCCCTCATGACGTGCAGTAGAAATCTAATCAATTGTGGCCTCTGGGTGTAGGACACCTTAAGCCTCCACCTTACTGGTTGAAGTTTGGGTTATTTCAAATGAGGTGGATGTGCTACAAAATACACGTTGTTTTAGGCCTATGGTCATTTTACACTCTATACTGCTATTTCAATGTACCAGAGATTGTTTTCCAGCCTGTTAATGGGGATTGATTCAAGTATGTGAATATATAAAATATCCAATACCGGAGAACTCTCTTCCTACAAGTACAAGATAAATCAATGGGAAGCACTTCTGCTCCTAGCCCAGTAGGCCTGTACATGTACTTTTTCTAAATGAATTCAATATACCCAGAAAATAACATGTACAAAGATTACATTGCCCTTGGGCGTGGATACATTGATGACATCCAAATCATCTTAGAGAGTATTTACACCCTTTTGAAATGTGGTTCAATGAACTAGACCCATACTTGAGGCTTACCAGATTGCACATCTAGACCTAGAATTAAGCAGAGAATGGAAAAATTAACACTAGAACATACAAGAAAAATCCATGGATATGAATGGGCTTCTACAGTTTAACAGCTACCACTCTTCTGCTCTACAGGAAAACTTTTCATATGGCCAATTTCTTCGCTTATGTAGGAATTGTAGTCATTTTGAAAACTATAAACAGACCCAAGACTGGCTATAAAAACTACAGGATAGGAAATATTCTGATAGAATCACACGGAAGTCTATGAAAAGAGCAAGTAACAGGGAACCTCTTCTTGAACCCCACCCATCAGTCAACTTTTGAGAGACTAACATGTGTAACTTGAGGATTATTCTGGATTGTCACATTTTATGGTTAGTTGATTAGCATAGGGAGGATACGAGACAGATTAATTCCAACCTCCCAGCCCATCCCCTTTTTTTGTTGTATGTTTAAGATGTTAGGACTGCCTATTACAAGACAAGATGACAATTTACCAGACTTTTTAGAAAGAAGAAATCGTATATGCATGTTGACTTAATGGATAAAAGTGTAAGTGGCTCACTTAGATGATGAAAGATGTCCGGCACCTGCCTAAATAAAACAAATAAATGTAAGCACAATGGCAGGTGTTCTCCACATTTTATTCTACTTTTCTAGATTCGTATGGTATTTTTCTTGTGTTGTGTTTTCACTTTATTTCCATGGAAGTACTGCATAAATACTTTACATTTTGCATTTAAGTTAAGCCTGAATGCTTTTGAGCCAAGCTACCAGAGTGTTAAGCCGAGCCTTATTAATGACTTTGTGGTTCACCCTGACAGGGGTAGTGGCTGTTGCTTGGTTGTGAGGAATGTTTTTATTCCTCACAACCAACAACCCAATTTCTCTCACACTGACTGTTATCTTGGATTGCTCTTGTTCAGAAAATCTGTTTCAAAATGGCCAGTCAGGTGCACACCTACATCATGACATTAGCCACCGTGGAAAAGGTTTAAAACATTCCAAGCATTTCAAGATGCCCGCTGGTGGTTGATTTTAGGCAGACAATCATACGTCATGATGATCACTGCAATATCTACTTACTTTGTCAACAGCTTTTTTGTTTTAATATTTTTATTTGCATTTGTTTTGTATTTAACATCTTTATTTATTTTACAGCACCAAAGTGAAAAAAAACTATCATTATTGCTATGAGTGTCTGTGTCGAACAAAATAAGACTGCATCCCCACTCTAACAATTGCAGCTTGGTATTTACTTCTCACACATGAGAGCATATTGCTTATGTTTGGATCCAAGCACATTGCTCCGATAATCTACATCTTCTGGTACCAGAGAGCATATCACAACACACATCACTACTTCATGATTTTCCATTAATACCTGCAGCATATGCCCAGAGATTGCTAGATCTTCCACCGCTTTTCATCTGTCTTGTTGGACTTTGAGATTCCCCTGCCAGTGCCTATTCAGCAACATCTTTTACTTTGCATTTGTATTAAAATAGTAAGGGAGTGTATACATGTAGCAAACTGGGCAGACGCCCCCACTTTTTGCCTCCATTTCAACTGCCAGATGCTGTGGTTTTTTACCTGTTAGTATACTGAGGCCTGCTAACCAGGATCCAGTACCAGTGCACTTTCCCTTAAAATTGTATGTCGAATTGCACAGACCAATTGACAAGCACCTTACCAGTCCTGAAAGGCCCCAGTAAATGGTACCCAAGGCAAGGATGGTAAAAAGGGTACCAGGGCTACAGCACTCCCCCATGTAAACGAGAGACTGCAGGGCTGCCATGTCAGCCTGAACATGCAGCCTGCTGCTCAAGTGAGACTATGCCCACACCAGGTGCAGGCAGAGTACCCTGTTACTGCCCATGGACAGGTCAGTCACCCCTAAGGCAGGCCCCTTCTAGCCCAGGGTGCACTGTTCCATGAGTGGGGGCATATGTGCCTGGCACATATGCCCCCATGCTGGCATTTAAACTGCAATGCTGGCCCGAGTTACCGGCTGTTCGTTGGATAACATGGGTTGGCATCTGACCACTGCTCAGATGTCCAGCTCTGCAATGGCCCAGCCAAATCCTGTTGTGTTTGGTATCAGACACTGTGCATTTAAACCCTAACACGATGCCCATGTTTAGGATTAAAAAAGCAGGTGCCCAGGTGGCACCTTTAGAGGGTGGCCACCAAGTTACCCAGTCCTGTACTGTTTTGGTGGGTGCTCCAGAGACGCTGCTGCCATAGACAGAAATCTGACCTCCTGCCAGTGGTGCTAGCACCTTGGCAGGACACAAGAGAAAGTGCCTGGGCAGGAAGGAGGTCACACTTTCTCCCTTCCAGGTTGGCTAGTGAGAAAAGCATCAGGGTGGTGAGCCTCAAAGGCTTCAACCTCCTTTGATGTTCAAGTAGTTGTCCCCCAGGTAGAGGGCAAAGCATTCCTGCCCAGCCGGGCAGACAGGAAATTAGATATGCAAGAGGCGTGCACCTCCCTCAAACTAGCCACACCTGTGAAGGTGGGCTAGGATGAGTGCACAGCCAAGGAAGGCTTCTGACATCTTAGCAAACCCCTAGCGTAGTGGTTTCTGGGTACAAAGGGATGTACTCCCCACAGGAAGTCATCACTGCAGGGGCGTACTAGCTGCAGAGATAGTAGCCCATTGGCCACTATCCCTCACACCCTTAAACGCTCCCTAAACCAGGATTTCAGGGATGTTCTGTATTATGCTTAGGGTGAATGAGTCTGTGCCCATAGTGTATCGATCTTTTGGAGCAAGGGTGTACAAGAACGTATGCAGGGAACTCTTTTCTCACTGAGGTTTGTTACTCTGCTTGTCTGGTGGTGAAGCTCTGTAGCGAAAAATTGAAGATACTATACCTGTTAAGAATAAAACATAAGTCTGAGTGACCGAGGCTGAGCGCTTTTTGGGACTAGTTCTAGTAGGTTTGATCATGTTTGTAGACCAGGTCACAACAGATTCTGTAATGTGGCATCTGACTTAATATATTCATAAATAGCTGAAATTTATGGCATGTTTGGTGGTGATGACTAATTTGTTATATTTTTTCTCTATGAAACTAATTGTATTTTATAGTCATTTTCTCTCTATTAATAACCAGTCTTTGACAGTTGTAGAGTTCAGAGATTGGGAAGCTGTATTTTTTATTACTGATTCAGAGTTTACAGCAATGTTTTTTCCCATAAACTTGGTTAATGGTTAATATGCCAGCTTTGGTGCAGGTTTTTCATTATGAACACTGTGCAGCTGTCTTTCAATATTAAACAGGAGGCTACACTTCATCCATAATTCTTGGCAGTACATTTAACTTTGATGTTTATATTGATGGTTCTTATTGTTCTAGCTTTTCGTAGCTTTGGTCGACTACAAAGGAGAAAATCATTAGGAGAATTCGAGGTGAGAAAAACTTTCCAATTTGACCCTCAGCGGGTTCTCAGATCTGTTGGTTGTTGCTGCTACAAATATTCTTGAGAGAGTGTGATTAATATATTTGAAAATCTGAGAAGTTATCTTCACCCTCTTTTTCCCGTGGGATGTACTAAGGTGATACAGTAATAAGATGTTCAGTGTAATAAAAAAGAGGAGTGAATAAAAATGCCAATACATACAGAACAGAATACTGACCTTATCAATGAAACCGCTGGGTTCACTGTGCCAAAAGAACATTGAACAGACAGGACCATTCAATGGGGCTGAAGGCTTTTTCAGCATTAAGGGTGATTCCACACAATGTCCCTTCGTATTCTTCTTCGTCAGCCAAGGCTATGATGCTGGTAAAGGGTCTTGTTTTAGGTAAGTGATCTGCTAACAAAGCCTACCTGTTTAGCCTTGACTAGTTAGGTGTTAATTATATATAGGCAAGAGGATGGCAATTTTGCAAAAAAATTGTAATCAGTATTGATTAAAGCAATATGTCTTTAACTTTCGGTATCTTTTCCTCAATTTGGGAGTTCACAGGTGTAACTTGAGATGACAGTGCCTGTAGTTCACCGACCCTCTGGGCAGATGTAATTGCCATCAGAAAGGCTTCATTGATGGCAGGTATGAAGTGGCTGAAAGAGAGCATACATTAGAAAGTTAAGAACAAAGTTAAGGTCCCATTGAGGCTTAGTGAAGGTAGATGGAAGAAATGTGCTGAAGACCTGTAAGGAACCTATTCACAATAAGGGACTCTAAAAGGGACTTGCCCTGAGGTTCCAGCCATGTCTAGAGATGCAGGACCTCTTGTGGTGGTTTTGACCGTAAACACCTGCACTAGCCTTCTCTTGATGGAGGGTAGAATGGCATTCAATGCCTGACAGACCGCTCAAACTCCAACAGGTTGATGTGGAGTCAAGATTCCGCTAGAGTAGAGGCCTCTGTTCTCCACCTCTCCTAGATGGCGTCCCAAACCCAGCAGTGAAAAATCTGTAGATCTGAATGGGAAAAGTAGAGGGGTCTACTGGTGACCCGATCACGGTTCGTCAACCACCACTGCAGGTCTTTTACAGTGCTCTTCGAGATCGGAGCCATGTTGAAAGTTTTCCCGAAGCTGCGCCCATTGGAACTTCTGGTGCCATTGCAGAGCCTGCATATGCCAATGGGCATGCGTTACAAGCAGGATGCAGAAGGCCATGAGTAGCCTCAGAGTCAGTCTCACTGAAACAGTTGTCACAGCCCGAATATCCTGGACTCGACGTTTGCAAAGATAAGCCCAAAAATCCACTGTATCCAACTCTGAGGAAAGGTATCATCTGAAAAAGTGGTCAGGTGTGACTTCAGCACACCGATAGTGAACAGTGCAAGAGGTCTGCCATAGTCTGGAGGTGGGAGACAACCAGCTGGGGTGAGCCCACCTTCAACAGCAAGTCACCGAGATAGGGGAAGACTGGCATCTCTGATCTCCACAGATGATCTGCAACCACCGCCATCATATTGGTGAACACCTAAGGGGCAGTGGTAAGGCCAAATGGGAGCATGATGAACTAAAAATAGTCATGGCCTACTGTGAACCCCAGGTAATGTCCATGGGTAGGCAGTACAGGAATGTGAAAGTATGCATCCTGCAAGTCCACCACTACCATCAAGTCTCTCAGGTCCAGGGCAGACAGGACTTGAGCGAGCATGAGCATTCTGAATTTCTACTTTTTCAGGAAGAAACTGAGGCACAGATATAGGATAGGACGAAAGTAGTAGAAATAACAACCACGACCTACTTCGAAGGACGGCACACTATGGCTCCCATGGCCAAGAAAGCTGCCACTTCCTAGCAGAGTAAGGAGATGTGGACCTCAGTCAGTCTGTCGCAATGGGTGCCATTGATGAAGGGGTAGTCACAAAGCAGAGGAAGTGGCCGCTTTGGACATTCAGGAGAATCCAGCAGTCGGATGTTATCGACCTGCAGTAGCGCAGGTGAGGACGTGTCCTGCCTCCCACTTGATGCCTGTGATGGCTGGTTGGCACACTAAAGAGAATTGATGACTGCAGCTGCTGGGAAAGATGGGATGGGAGCGGGGGGGATAGAAGGAGGGGGGACTGGGATTGGTGGACTTGCCAACCTCTGGCTACCTGACCCACAAAGTCTGCAGCCCACACAAGGCCTGGGAAGCCTGGCTGGACTTGGAGCCACAGCATTCCTGACAACTTTGTCAGACTGGCCCCCAGGGGTAGGGTGGAAGGGGTAGAGGTGGGTGGGGAGGAGTCAAGTGTGAAGCACTGCTGCTTTTGTTACTGGGGGCCAATATTGCACCACCTATGCCAAATCAGCCCCCAGTAACAAAACCGGCCCCCACTGCTGCAAAACTGACCCCCACCCTTGCAGCCTCCCGGGAAAAATGCCCAATGCCAGCTACAGTGTGTCTGGCCCTGCTAGGAAGCATGCAATGGCAGGGTAGGTGTGTATAGCTATGGCTAGAAGCCCCTTCTGTGACCACAAAAGGCAGACTGGGGTTGGGAATGGCCAAAGGACCTGGCCATAGTTCAGCTGTCCTTGAAGTGTCCCAACACTACGTTCGCCTTGACGCTGAAGAAACGGGAATCATCAAAAGGGCATGTCCATGAGCGTGGCCTGGACATCCCCTCAAAAGCCACTAGTCCTAAAACATCATTAATAGCCTGGGAGAATATAGCTCTGGCCTCTTCTGAGACCATAGTAAGCAGCTGCACAACTGAGTCCTATTGGCCCCAAAGATATGCGGTGTTAATCGACCTCAGTGCCTGGCTGCAGGAAGAAACCTTTCTCAAGGTGACTGGATTCCCTGTCTGGTAGAGTGGTAGGTAACGTGCCAGAATTTACTCTTGAAGCGGAGGCTTGGACCACAAAGCTCTCCAAGGTAGGATGTTGGGTGAGGAAGTTGGGTCCACTGGGATGGGGCAACGGTGGCAAGGTCCAGAGTAGGATGTCCACACGGGCTTCATTAAACAGAAGGAGAGGTTTGGATGGGGTAACTCCCGGTTGAAGCACCTCCGTCTAGACATTCAGCTTGACTGCCACAGAGGGCAGCTGAAAGTTCAGGGTCTCGGCCACCCTCCTCGCCTCCATAGCAAATGAGGCTCCCTTCTCTGTAGCCACGGTAGGAGAGACCAAGCCATTATCTGAGGAGGTGGCCTGACCACTGCCATATGCGAGATCCTCACACCAGGTATCCTTGGTGACATTTTGGGGCTGGTATTCATGAGGGTCCAATGGCCCCTCCCAATCATCACCACGTCCTAGCCCATAGGAATAGGGCACAGGCTTCGGTCTGGAAGGAATGCCTCCAAACGGCATCAGGCGGCGTCCAACCGGCTCTGCATTGGAGTCCGGGGTGAGTATGGGTACGGCGCCAACAGCATCGATCCAGCAAATAAGACAGAACATGTCCTGGTGGAACTGAAAGAGGATGAATCCATGATTCTGGCACCACAAACAAAAGTGTTCCCACTTTAGCTTAAACTAGCTAGTAGAATACACTCCGGCTCGGCAAGAATTTCTTTAGAGTCTTTCAGGATATTCAGGCTTGCAAATTCATTGTGTTCAGGGGCCAAGCATGCTGGATCCAGATGAAGTAATTGGTTGTGGTTTATTGACAAAGTCGGAAAGAGCTTCAGGTGACTATGATGTTTATCCAAAAGCAGGATCAGTTTGGCGATCCAATACTACCTGGGCCATTTCAGGGCTATCAGAACTATCTGCACAGTTTTTGCTTCACTTTGTTCAGAATTAATTGAATTCACGAGATCAAGGGAAAAGCTTAAGCAAAGATCCAATGGCCATCTTATCAAAAATGCATTCCCTCACGATCCAGGTTGTAAACCCAAACTTACATAAAACCATAATTATCCGTTCGGATGAGTCACAAACCTATCTAGACTTAGTTTGTCTCAAAGAAGGATATTGTCTAGGGCAGCTTGCTTGAGCTCCCACTCATTATAGCTGTACCTTGTCCTGCTTAACGTGTCCCCTATAACATTCTTTATTCATGGGACATGCTCTGCTTTTACTTGCATCGTGATTTTCAGTGCCCATTTCCAAATCTTCTAACCTTCTCAAGACAGTGGTTGAGATCTTGTGCATTCTTTCTTGTTGATGTAGTGCATGGTGACGGTCCTGACCAAGGGTATTAGCAATGACGCTCCCTTGAATCTAAGGAGAAAAGCCTGTATGTTCAATGCAACTGCCTTGAACTCCAACATATTTATGTGAAGATTTTTGTGGTGTGGAGCCAATTTCCTCTTCCTTTGTAAATCCTAAAGGAGTGCACATCTTCCTTCTAGGGAGGCATCGTTTGTCACCACAAAAATCGGCAACAAGAGACAGGAAGCTCAATCCTATGGAAAGATGCTTGTCTTGAGTCCACCAAGGAAGAAAAGCCTTCATTGTTGGAAGAATCTGGATCATGTTCCCAAAAGAGCCAAGAGTTTGAAGCTGTTTGTCTAATTCCTCTTGCAGGGTTCGTAGGTGGAGCCAGGAAAATGGTACTAGAGGAATGCATAATGACATCATGCCTAGAACGGACTTGAATAGGTGAACTGAAATGGACTTTCTTTGCATCAGTCTTTCTAATAGTCTTTGCCCGTTTTCTCTGAGGTATGTTTTGTCCTGTACGGAGACTAGAATGGTTCCCAAAAATGTTATGGTTTTTGACGGATGAGGTGATGTTTTTGCGGGTTGAGAGTTAAGCCTAGGTTCCTAAATACAGAAGACAGGCAGTTGTCGATTTGATCGCTTCATGGAATGTAAGGGCTTGTATCAACCAATCGTCGAGCTATGGAAAAAGTTGATAACCTTTCTGCCTTAAGTGAGCTGCCAGAGGAGCTAGACATTTTGTGAAAAAAGGGAAACTGATCGGAGTCCAAATGGGAGGACTGTAAACTGATAATGTATGTCTGCTACTCTGAATCTTAAGAGCTGTTGATGCTTTGAGTGAATGGGGATGTGTTATGTTAAATCAATTTGTAGAGCACAACGTTTACCCGAATGGGTCTTGGTGCTAGCTAGATAGGAGCCACCATGCTCCCTGAAAAACAGCAATCTGGGATCTTTGGTGGGCTTACTCCTACTTGATGTTATACAGCCACGTTTTCACATGTTTCCTAAAGGGAAGACGACTGGGGGAGGATTTATCGGCAAATGACAGAGTATTCCAAGCAAGTGTAGTTCCATTGAAAAAGCTTCTGCCACCCCAAGAAATGCACCTAAACTTGGGGACCACGGCCAGCCTTGCCGAAGTAGAGCAGATGGACCTTGATGGAATGTACAAATGGAAGCAGTGTTTGAAAAAAGCTGGGCCAAGATTAAGAGCTTTGTAGGCAAAAGTACTTTAAAAGTAATTCTCTGTCATATATGGGAGCCAGTGTATTTTTTTTGTTTTAATGTAGGTGGAGATTGAGATATATTTGGGAATATTCAGCAATAATCGAGCTGCCACATTCTGCAGGATTTGAAGCTTGTTTAATAAATGCTGATGGGCCATTAGGAGCAATCTGTTACAATAATACAATTTGGCCATGACTAATGAGGTCACTAATAATTTTTTCAAACATTCAGGTATATAGGTGAGGATCTTTTTTATTGACCTGAGAATGAGAAAGGCAGATGAAGTCACTGCGTTGACATGCTCAGCATAAGACAGTTTATTATCAATGAGGCCACACAAGTTTCGAGCCTTTGACACAGGCTATGGGAGGGAGCCCAGCTCATATGGCCACCAGGAGGGGGTCTAGAAAAATGTCTAGGGTCCGAAAAGCGCCACCTCGGTGTTGCCCACATTTAAACTCAGTTTTCATTCATTCCGGTATACATAGACCACATACAGTCACAAAACCTGCACTCAGTCCTCATGTCATTGGCCAGAGAGACGACAATTCAAGTGTTGTCTGTGTAAAACATGATGGAAAAACCATGGGATCTGATTAGGTCAGCAAGCGGTCTGATATAAACATTAAAAAGGGTGGGGACTAAGCGAGGATCCCTGTGGATCGCAATGGTGAGAGAACAGAGGTGAAACAAAACCACGCAGATTTACCGGCTGCTCCCACTCAGTGAGAAAAGAACTCAGATGATCTCAGGCAAGGCGATTCATCAGCAGGCCAGGGTTTACTGTATCAAAGGCTGACAATAGGTCTAACAGAATGAGAACTGCACCCCCCCCCCCTCTTGATCAAGCGATGATCTAATCTCTGCTGTTGCATTGAGCAGTGCCACCTCAGTACTATGACCACTACGAAAGCCAAACTGTGTATGGTCTAGAATGTTATTGGAATTAAAGTCCATCAATTGTTTGTTGATACATTTTTCTACAATTTTTACAGATAATGGTAAGCTGGATATAGGACTATAATTGTTGCTGCTTTTAGGATCCAAATGAGACTTTTTTTATTTATTTTTTTATAAAAGAGTTTTGAGGCTTTCTTCCAGACTCTTGGAAAGGAGCCAGTTTTAAACATGAGTTGGAAGACATTGTGGAGTAATGGCACACCAGCAGCCAGTCTAGCAACTCAAGGTGGACAGGGGTCTTTATGAGACACAGATTTCACACTGGTTAGTAAGCCAATGATTCCCTCCTTAGACGGTAAGAAGAACTCACTAAGATGCTGGACATTTTAAGAGCGTATTAAATTGCCAGCACCAGCATTGGGTGTTGGCAGTAAGGGTGAAAAGTTATACACAGCTTCCGCTTTTGGTTGAAAGAAAGTAGCCAAACAGTTGCAGAACCCTTGAGTGATGTTTGAATGATGGTAAAGTAGTTAGTATTGTAACCGTTTGAAATAGCTCTTTGGTTGAATTTTTTGCAGCTTCAATTTTACTTGTGATATAAGCAGCTTTCTCTTTAATTATTGCTACTTTATAGTCCGCTAGACAACTCTTATACTTCATTTTTTCATCCTCATTATAATTAGCTCTCCACCTTCTCTCTTGGTGTCTACAGGCTTGTTTTAGTACCCCGAGTTGATCGGAGAACCCGGGGGCTGATGGACTGCCTCTTTCATTTTATCAATCTTGCTGGTGCCTGAGAAGTGGCAACGGCATTGAGCCAATCAGTATAATCAGCAACAGCTATATCCATAATGTCTGCAGTGGAAGGTTGCAAGTCCGTTAGTACTTTGTTTAAACAGTCAGGTTGGATTTAGCTTCAAGTTCACACAGTTATCATCCTGGATGACTCTGAGCACGGACTTTGACAGTGTAGTCCTTATATCAAATAAAGTGGCCCTATGGTCCGTCCTGGGCAATGGAAGAATCCCGATGTTGCCCAATTCAGTATTTTTTGTGAAAATACCATCTAAGGTGTGACTAGCTGAGTGTGTAGGGAAATATATCATTTGTGGAAGACCCAGGCCGAACATGGTCTCCAAAAGAGATGCTGTCTCAATATTGTCTAGGGCCTAAAGGTGGGAGTTAAAATCACCTAATACTGTATAGTTTGAGTCTACGATATCTGCCTAAATCAGGTTACCTGTTTCCTTATAGAAGGCAGGTCTGGGGCGAAGAGGGTGGTAAATAACCACACCACAGAAAGCCCAAAGTTGTAAAGAAAAAGCTAAAACTTCACATGCAGATGATGCTATTAAGTCGCACTTTACAGTTCGTTCAGTCTTATATATGACTGCTAAGTCACCGCCTCGTCTGCCCTGTGTATCTAATCTTTGGATAGCGTACCCTTCTGGAAGGGTTGTTAAGATATCCGGGGTGGAAGCTGCCATCTGCCCAAGTTTCTGTGGCAAATGCCACTGCTGGTTTAAAGGAATCCGGAAGTAAGTGGAGCTTTGTATTGTGCTTAACCCCTTCAATGCGGGCGACGGCCACTGGCCGACGCCCGCACTACCTCCCTGGTGCGGGTCACGACCAGTGGCCGACACCAGGGAGGGTGTTAATAAAATTTTTTTTTATTTTCTTATTTCTTTCCCCGGGAGACACGGAAGCTTCTGTGTCTACCCCCCACCCGCCCCTTTGTGACGTCAGCACGCCGGGAGGCGCGCTGACGTTACAAAGTTGTTTTCCCCATCGAAGCAGGAAGCAGCCTTGCGGCCGCTTCCTGCTTCGATGGGGAAAACGGCCTTCCTGAAAGTGTTTCCTGGCCCCCGATCGCAGCAGCACAGCTGCGATCGGGGGCCAGGAAACACTTTCAGGAAGGCCTCGTAAGAAAGGGGAGACTCTCCCCTCCAAATCCCTCCAGCCAGTGGAGGGATTTGAGGTGTGGAGAGATGTGTTCGTGTCGGGGGAGGTCGAGGATGAGTCGTGCTGCTGAGTTCTGGATGCGTGTAGTTTGCGCTCGAGTTTTAGAGTGGTGCCGGCGTAGAGGGTGTTTCCGTAATCAAGTCTGCTGCTGATGAGTGCGTGAGTGACAGTTTTTCTGGTCTCTGTGGAGATCCATTTGAATGTTTTTTTCAGTATACAGAGTGTGTTGAAGCATGAGGAGGTGAGAGCGTTGATTTGTTGGGTCATCGAGAGGGAGGAGTCTAGGATGATGCCGAGGTTGCGTGCGTGGTTGGCGGGGGTGGGTGCAGGGCCTAGCGTGGTGGGCCACCATGAGGGGTCCCAGGTGTTTTTGTGTGGGCCAAAGAGGATTATTTCGGTTTTGCTTGAGTTGAGTTTCAGGTGGTTGGCTGTCATATATATATATCACTTTTGTCAATAGGTGTGTGGTTTCCCTGGGGGGAAAAGGGTCAGACTTGTCTAGTGGCAGTTTTAGTGCCATAAAGAAGCACAGAAGGTTTATGTGCCTACTGCAAAGAGCAAATCTGTATTTTATGTAAATAGCTGAGTACATTAGTAAAGTCAGCCATTACCTGCGCTATAATACAAATGAAATGTATGTGCGGGGTGGAGGGCGGCTATGGAGAGATGAAGGGCACTTTTGCTGGGTGGTAATGAGGGAATCCGAGGAGGAGGAGGGAGTGGGAGCACCAATAATGATTGTTGGACTGGGCGCAGGAGGTGCTAAAGACTGTGACGAATGGTATGTGACAAGGTATTTTTTGAGTGTCTTGAAAGAACGTGCTGATTGAGGGAAGAAGCGTAGGTAAGGTGGCCTCTACTGTTGCACGTATCTCACACACACCATCGATTTTGTGACTGTCTACGTAGGCTAGTGTTTTAGAGCAACAGTTTAGCCAATAGCAGAGATGGCATCTTGATGGATGACTGCTGCCTGCACTCGGGTTATAGAGGACCGCTCTGACATAGGATCAGAGACTGAGACATCAGATACTGAGACAGCATCTGAGGGATAGGACAATGGCGCAGACTCTGGGAGTGATTTTTCAGTCGGAGGAGTCCCATTCGATAACTCCTCTTCCAGTACATTATGAGGGAGGTGATGAGGACAGTCCTGCTGTCCCTTCGCAAGCTGTTTGTGCAACTGAGTAATAGTGGGTTAGCCCAACCCAGAGAGCAGGTGAATGCAGCGGCAAGAAGAGAAAAAGAGAGAGAGAGAAAGAGTAAGAGAGAAAGAGTAAGAGAGAGAGAGAAAGAGAGAGAGAGAGAGAGAGAGAGAGAGAGAGAGATAGCTCAATTGGGAGCTCCCCAATTTAGTTCAGCCCCAAATTCCACCACCCAAATCGTATTGTGGAGACATCAAAATTATCTATGGCAAAACAAACTGGTTTTGTAAGGCAGGCACCTGTGTTTTTGGTCCTGGATTCGGCGGCCATATAGAGAAACACACTAAACCCAAACATTTCTGGAAACTAGACATTCGGGGGGAGTCCACAGAGGTGTGACTTGTGTGGATTCCCCAAAGTTTTCTTACTCAGAATACCCTGCAAAGCTGAAATGTTGAATAAAAACTATTTTTCTAGCATTTCTGTCACACAAACTACAGGAATATGCTAGGATCCACAAAATTCCTACCACCCAGTGACTCCTCACCTGTCCTGATAAAAACACTACCCCACTTGAGTGCCTACACCTAGTGCCTGCGTCAGGAATGGATCACCCTAGGGTCAACAGCTGCCTCACGTAAGGACCAACATTGACCATTGTGTGATCTATTTCTGTCGCGGGCACCAGGCCTACCAACACAAGTGAGGTATCATATTTATCGGGAGACTTGGGGGAAAGCTGGGTGGAAGGAAATTTGTGGCTCCTCTCAGATTCCAGAACTTTCTGTCACCGAAATGTGAGGAAAACGTGTTATTTTAGCCACATTTTGAGGTTTGTAAAGGATTCTGGGTAACAGAACCTGGTCAGAGCCCCACAAGTCACCTCATCTTGGATTCCCCTGGGTTTCTAGTTTTCAAAAATGCGCTGGTTTGCTAGGTTTCCCCAGGTGCCGGCTGAGCTAGAGGCCAAAATCCACAGGTAGGCACTGTTTTCTATGAAAAAATGTGATGTGTTCACGTTGTGTTTTGGGGCATTTCCTGTGGCGGGCGCTAGGCCTACCCACACAAGTGAGGTATCATTTTTATCGGGAGACTTGGGGGAACGCTGGGTGGAAGGAAATTTGTGGCTCCTCTCAGATTCCAGAACTTTCGGTCATCGAAATGAGAGGAAAACGTGTTTTTTTAGCCACGTTTTGAGGTTTGCAAAGGATTCTGGGTAACAGAACTTGGTCAGAGCCCCACAAGTCACC
Source organism: Pleurodeles waltl (assembly GCF_031143425.1). Lineage (NCBI taxonomy): Eukaryota > Metazoa > Chordata > Amphibia > Caudata > Salamandridae > Pleurodeles > Pleurodeles waltl. The sequence goes on from NC_090442.1 coordinate 888,565,695, forward strand.
CCATCTTGGATTCCCCTAGGTCTCTAGTTTTCACAAATGCATAGGGTTGGTAGGTTTCCCTAGGTGCTGGTTGAGCTAGAGGCCAAAATCCACAGCTAGGCACTTTGCAAAAAACAGCTCTGTTTTCTGTAAAAAAAAAAAAAAAAAAGGGATGTGTCCACGTTGTGTTTTGGGGCATTTCCTGTCACGGGCGCTAGGCCTACCCACACAAGTGAGGAATCATTTTTATCGGGAGACTTGGGGAACATAGAATAGCAAAACAAGTGTTATTGCCCCTTATCTTTCTCTACATTTTTTCCTTCCAAATATAAGAGAGTGTGTAAAAAAGACGTCTATTTGAGAAATGCCCTGCAATTCACATGCTAGTATGGGCACCTCGGAATTCAGAGATGTGCAAATACCCACTGCTCCTCAAAACCTTATCTTGAGCCCATTTTCGAAATGCAAAGGTTTTCTTGATACCTATTTTTCACTCTTCATTTTTCAGCAAATGAATTGCTGTATACCCAGTATAGAATGAAAACCAACTGCAGGGTGCAGCTCATTTATTGGCTCTGGGTACCTAGGGTTCTTGATAAACCTACAAGCCCTTTATATCCCCGCAACCAGAAGAGTCCAGCAGACAAAACGGTATATTGCTTTCAGAAATCTGACATCGCAGGAAAAAGTTAGAGTAAAACATGGTTTTCAGCTCAATTTCAATATTTTTTATTTCAGCTGTTATTTTCTATAGGAAAACCTTGTAGGATCTACACAAACGACCCCTTGCTGAATTCAGAATGTTGTCTAGTTTTCAGAAATGTTTAGCTTTCCGGGATCCAGCATTGGTTTCACACCCATTCCTGTCACTAACTGGAAGGAGGCTGAAAGCACCAAAAATAGTAAAAATGGGGTATGTTCCAGTAAAATGCCAAATTTGTGTTGAAAAATGTGGTTTTCTGATTCAAGTCTGCCCATTCCTGAAAGGTGGGAAGATAATGATTTCAGCACCAGAAACCCTTTGTTGATGGCAGCCCTTTTTTCCAATTCTTTTTGGAAAAAACGAAATTTTCACTGTATTTTGGCTATTTTCTTGGTCTCCTCCAGGAGAAACCACAAACTCTGGGTACCATTAGAATCCCTAGGATGTTGGAAAAAAGGACGCAAATTTGGCGTGGATAGCTTATGTGGACAAAAAGTTATGAAGGCCTAAGCGCGAACTACCACAAATCGCCAAAAAAGGGCTCAGCACTGGGGGGGGGGGGGGGGGGGGGGGGGGGGGGGGGGGAGGGGGGGGGGCAGCCAGCTAAGAGGCCCATGGAATTAAATCCTAATATGGCAGGGGTAGTTAATGGCGCTGCTGCACCTAATTGGTGAGATCCACCTGTGTTTAAATAAAAACCGCATTGCTGGCAGAAGCATTAGTCCGGAATCAGATTGGGTAGGGGGCTCTATCCGGATACATTCTTTAGTTTAGTGTTGACAATTCCTCCCAGCAGTATCTTACCAGATTTTGCCCACCTGGGACCAAACCGCCAGGGGGTTTGGCGCTCGGCGCGATCAGGGCACACAACAGGCTTGCCTTATGTGGAAAAAAAGGCATCATGAAGGTCGTCATGGAATCCCTGTGTTTCAGGAGCTGGAGTTGGTCTTTAAGAGTAACCATACGAAATTCTTATTTAGTTGTTTAACCACTGCATGTCTAAAAATAGGCCTCCATTCCACTGTCTTTTTCTTGATCAAGAAGAAGCGGGAATAAAATCCTTTTCCCTTCCGATTGTATGATACTCTTTCTATTGTACCCTTGTGGAGCACGGTAATTATTTGCCTTTGTAGCTGTGTGCAATGGGCAGATGACCCTGTCTGAGGGGGGTCTCTTTCTAATTTCTAGTGCATGGCCATAAGAGACTAGAAAACTCATTTGTCTGTTGTGATTAACTTCCAGTGAGCCAAACAGTTTGTTATTCGGCCCTCAATTGCTTCTGGTACAGACGTGTGAGTAATCGGCAAGTTTGTCCTTTCTTTGTTTCCTAATTGATTCTCTTCCATGGGAAGTTTGGTTCCTCCTTGCAGTTTGTAAGTCACTGATGGTGGTTGTCTGTATTTTTTTTTTTTTTAGGGTATTGCAGTCTGTATTGTTGCTGAAAGGGCTGGTACTTTTGCGATTGATAAGATTGGTATCCTCCTCTACGTAACAAACCCCTGCCTCTTGTCCCACAAAAAGACATCTGCATCGTTTGCAGCAAACCCAGCGCTATTGCAGTGTCAATGTCAGCTTTGATTGATTTTAGCACCTCATCAATGTGTCTTCCAAAGAATGCCACTCAATCAGAAAGCAGGTCTAGAGTTTTAAGATCTGAAGGAAGTAGCTTTTAGCCATCCATGTCTGCAGAGGAAAACAGCAGCTGTCAATTTCCGAAAACCTGTGGAAGCAATATCCATCACTCAATCAATTTCTGAAGAGACTCATTTGCCTTCTTGTAGAATTTCTCTCATCTTGGTCTTTACATCCTCTGGTAACTGATCTATGTAAGGAACAATATCTGACCACATCTGCCTGTTGTATCTTCCAAGGATCACCAGAGAATTTGCCCCGTTAGAGCAACCATTGAGGAAAATCGCTCTCTCTGTTATAGCAACCATTGAGGAAAATTTCTCTCCTATGTTATCAAGGCATCTACCCTCTCTATACAGTTGCATGGATATAGGCGTAGAGAGGTTCATTCAGAAGTGCTGAGCTGCTTGTGTTATGATAGAATCTGGTTCAGGATGCCCTATCAAATGGGCTGGTCATTTTTCTGGCGTCTTATATATATTTTTTCCAATATGGGTAGCTGAGCAGATTCCGTTTCTGGATTCTTCATTATTTTCACATCTTCCTCCCAGATATAATCCACAACTGAGATAGCTCTAATGGACTCTCTAGCCAGCTCTTTAAACTCATAAAGAAAGCAATCTGATTGTTTCACTGTCATTGGCAACTCAAATAGTTTTGCTGCTCACTCCAACAGAGTTTAGAAACTCCCAATATTATTGGGGGCTGGGGGGGCAATCCACTGGCTGAGGCGCGGGTGGTGAAGGAACACAAAGCAGGTAATCATCCTATTCATTAGATGCACTGTGGTCATCTGGTACTTCACCCTCTTCCCTCTCTTCATTGGAGGGCATTACGTCATCCGCAGCCGGAACCACAATACTTGAAGCTGGCATTCCTTCGGTGTATGCCCTGCCAGGAAATTATGTGGTGTGCGAGTAGGAGTCTGAATTCAAGGAGGGTGAATTGTTACAAGTGGTGATGTAGCCTATGAGGGCTCTGGAAATCTTTTATAATAGTCCTGCACCAAGCTCTGCAAGTCATCAACTGTTAGAAATGGGGTTTCTGGTTGACTAGGATATGCACCTAAGGCAGGCAGAATTCACCACTCTAGTCAGGTAGTAAGGGCAAGTAAGTTACACACGAAAGATAACCTGTGTTCACCCTCTGGTAGCTTGGCACAGAGCAGTCAGGCTTATCCTCAGAGACAATATGTAAAGCATTTGCACAATACAGTCACACCAGTGACAATATATACACATCACAAAAGAGACTCCACCCAGGATTACACAAAAATATATAGTGTATATTGTACATAAAACATAGGCCAAAACGTCATTCTTAAATATTGCACATAAGATGCAAATTATGGAACAGTACTCATTTCCTTGCCAATCCAAGAATCAAAATGTCATACAGCCTATCATCAGGGCATGAAATGCAGCAGTTAGATTAGAGCAAGAGAACATATCAATTGTATCTCTGCAAACACCTAGGATGCAGCGCCCCTGCACTGCTATTATACTTATGCAGCGATTAAGCCCTAAACGCAAGGCATAGCAGTACCTGTGGACGTATCACTGGGAATATGAAAAGGCTTTCAGAGACAAATGTTTGGTAACCTACTCAAGGCAAAAGCAACATTCCTCATAAGGGGTTGGCCAAAGTAAGGAAAGTGTACTGTTGCCCTAGTTGTGGGGATTAAGCGGATTGCTATCGAACTGCCAGCCCAGGGCCCCTATCAGCGGTGTCCCAGTCAGGCTTAGCACTGCAAAGAAAAGTAAACAACTCAGGGCCACACACAAAGGTACACTGGGCTGTCCTAGTGAGACCCTGGTGGTCTGACATCAGGCTCTTGATACCTGGCAGGACGCACTGTCTGTCCTCATACAGGTTGGGACAGCCTCAGTGGCCTGCTAGCCAGTACAGCAGACTACGCTCAATAGGACTACAGCACTTACCCCTTCCTTCCGGGGGTGCAGCGCCCTTTGTCGGAAATACTCGAGGCAGGGCTAAGCGGCTGATGCTCTGCAGACAATTTGGCCCACAAAATGCTCCTCTGTCCGGGGTGAAGAGCTCAGACAACCCCTTTAGTCAGCGCATACCACGCTTCAGGCAGGTGAAGCACTTGACTGGTGCAGCGGGAAGTGCTACCCCACGTTCCCTCTGGAGAGAGCGATCTGACCAGAGAACAAAAAGGAAGACTTGGAACAGCAGACCAAATGCATAAGGCAAAAAGCCCCACTTGGGGGCAGTCTTTGTTAATCCGGGGATTGCTGGATAGGGGACAAGTCCTCTTGCCCTTTGGTGACACTTTAGAGGTACAGAGAACTAGGCAGGCCAGCTCATCCACCTAAATTGCAAGCAGTAGTCCCTCCTTCAGTCCAAAAAACAGCAGGGCAGTCCAGTAAAGCAGTTATTAGGGGTGGCGGTTTCCTGGTACACAGCAGTATCTCAGTAGAACCTAAGGAGACCAGGGTCAGGGCACAGGGAGCAGGCAGGCCAGTATAGACAGGCAAAAGAATGACGCTTCCTTCTGGCAATCCAGTAGTGCCTAGTGAAACCAGAGTCCGGGAGCAGTTGGCAGCAAGGCAACAAGTAGAAAAGCAGTGTAGTGAGTCTTTTATGCCACCCCACAAGTAGTAGGCAGCAGAGCAACAGCAGAAGAGCAGTCCAGACGAGTTCTTTGTGCAGAGCTGCAATCCTTCTGACAGAGGTTCATTCACAGTTCCAAAGTGCTCTCTAAACATGGGATCAAAGCCCTTGTACTTTCACTCCAAAAAATCTTTGTTCAAGGGGTGACTTCAAAGGAATCCTTTCAAGGGTAACACATCCGCTTTCAACCCAGTTCTGACTCCAGACACCATTAGGAGGTAAATTAGCCTTTTTTGTCAGGGCAGAACACAGCCTATTAAAAATATAGAAGGGAATTCCCAATGTTAACCTATGAGAGAAGCAGCTCTCACAGTAGTGAAAAATGAAATAGGCTGTTTGTCACCACTAGGACATGTAAAACATAAAAGTACATGTCCTATCTTTTACACACACAGCACCCTGCCCATAGGGCTACCTAGAGGCTACCTTAAAGGTGGCTTGAGTGTAGCAAAATAGGGGAGTTTAGGCCTCAGCAAGAAGTTTGAAAAGCCAAGTCAAAGTGGCAGTAAACTGCGCACACAGGTGCTGCAGGAGCAGGCCCGAGACAGGTTTGAAAGGCTACTTCTGTGGGTTGTGCAACCTGCACTGCAGGCCCACTAGTATCATTTAATTTACAGGCCCAGCTTATATAGTATACCTCTTTACAAGGAAGTTACAGGTGAATTAAATGTGCCAAAAGGGTGTAAGCCAATCATACCAAGGTTTAGTGGAAAGAGCACATGCACGTTAACACTGGTTAGAAGTGGTAAAGTGCCCAGAGATCCAAAGCCAGCAAAAAGAGTGTCAGTAAAATAGGAGGAGAAAGGCAAAACGTTTGGGGATATCCCTGCATAAAGGGCCATTTCCAACCTCAACCAAAGCTCTTTCTACCTGAACCATTTCCTCCTGAGGCTCATGTTTGTAGGGTTGTTAATGCTCAATATATAAAGTAGACATCCATAAATTGAATTGTGCTCCTGAGGAATAATAATCTACACAATATTTTCACTCTCCTCTTGATATTTAACATATAGTTCTTTCTGAAGGACTATGTGCTGTTCCGTAGTGCCAGTCATCTTCTGAATCCCCTACAACTACAATGAGTTGGGGGGGGGAAAGGTGAAACTTTAGTAGGAGGTGTTTGCTCAAGATTATTGAAACTATTGGAGAATGCAATGGTTCTCTCATCAACAGTATTGCCATAGATGGCATTGACAATTGCCTTGTTGACATTATCAGTGTCTTTGATATCAAAAGCAATACCTCTTTTGCCATTGATGGATTTGTTGACTGTTTACCAGTCGACAATGCCCACGTAGGTGAGATCGTATATGTGCCGCCAGCAACAACAATGGTATAATCACCACCGAAGATGCAGCCTTTGTAGACAGTGCCGTTTTCGTCAACAGGGATAATTTTGTTGACGATGGACCTGCCTTTGTCAACAGTGTTGTCAGCTTAGTCCGTTTTTTTTTCCTCCCAAGTAGATTTCTCCATGAACTGCACTGAGGAAGACTTTTTGAACCATCTTGGAGAAGGTGTTGTAAGCTCAAATTTTGATATTTTTGAGGAGATATCCGCTTTAGTATGCCTATGCAGTTGCAGACAAAATATGCACCTCAGATGACCACTGATGAGTCTTTTTGTGAGCGTTTTTGGTTGATTACAAGACAAATGTCCTTCAGCCCTTTCTATTTCTTTTTTCTGAGACTTCCTTGACTTAGAAGGATCACCCACCTCCTCATCAGATAAAGGAGTGTTCCAGATCTTAAGCTTCTAAAGCCATATCTGCCCCTCTCTCTATCCTTTAAAGTGTGAGTGAAAAGTATGGCAAATCATACAGTCTTTTACCTTATGGGAAGGGTAGAAACAGTAAATGCAGTCTGTGTGAGGATCCTCAGAGTGCAGCCTCTACTTACCACAGGTCCCACAAGGTCTGAAAATACCTTTTCTGTTTGAATTTGACATTTTAGTTAGGAGGGTTTGAGTAACAGATGACATTTTTTTATTTAAAATCGTGGGTAACTGAGCGGGGATCTGGGAGACTTCACACAACATGTGGTATAACATCTGAGGGAGTGATGCCTCTGTGGGGAGTGTTCCAGGGGGTGATGTCGCCTGAATGGCTGAAGTTTGGTTCTTTTATAATGAAGGAGATAAGTAGTGAAGTGAATATTATTTTGGTCTATGTATGACTTATACTGCTTTTAAATGTACCGTGGACTCCCACTTCAACAACTGGGAATTATTCAAGCAAATTAATCTATGAAAGATTCAATACTGGAGAACCAAAAATATTCTAGGCCCAAAGGGAAAAAAACGTTTGATCAGTCAGATCTGCTTGGCTATCCGAACGTACACTTCATCAGGATCAACCTGAAAATCCAGGGAGTTCCTTATCAACCACAAACTTAGATTTTCCATTGCCACTTGGTAATTTCTTGGTGCTTTTTGCTTTAAACATCCATCTTTCTAATTCTTCTTTTCTGATTTTAAACACATTTTGTCTCTGTGCTCATTACATTGATCTTGATTTTTCTAAATATTTAGACAACATTATTGTGCCATGTTTTAACTTTTAATGCTCTCTGGTACTTCTTAAACATACAATTTTTCTGTGTACTTGCCTGTGGCTGCACTACAGAGATTAAGCAGAGATTCTTTAAAAAACTGTGTTGTGACATAATACCCAAAGTATGAGGTTAAGTCAGAAGCGGTACCTTCCTTCCCAAATCAATAATCACTTTGACAAAACCTTGAGTCATACATGTGAACATTTTAGTTTGGCATGGGTCTAATCTCAGTCATGCAAATAAAAAATAAAAAAAAAACAACCCCCAACATAAATTATTATATTTGATCCATTTTCCAGACATTTTCTGGATCACATTTGGAGAGATTTACTGGGCTCCTACAGGAAACTACAACCTTTTGCCTAAGTTAACTAGTTGGGTTTAATGTGCCAACACAGAGCACTAGTGCGTTTGAGATGTTGTGCACACTATAATAGTTCCCACCTTCAGTCATGAATTTTCTAAAGATTGCTTGGTTTTCAATTCAAGTGGTATCTGAATTAGAAAGTGTTAGTTTTCCTTTCTATGTAAACTAATGATAAAACATTGATTCCTCCATTGTAAGCAGACATCTTGTGTTGTTTTTATTTTCACAATCTAATTATCTCCATTGCAGGTTGACATTGTTCTTGATTACGCACTTCCCATCATGGCAGCACCATATGGATGGTCGAGCCCAACTTGCGCTGTACTTGAATGTAAATTTAAGAGTAAAGCCTAGACGGTTGCGGAGAGAGGCGGAGGTCGGGATGCTTTCTCCACGGATGGAATTGCTTTTTCTACAATAAACTACACAAGTTACCTCTAGAGAGCCGTGTCCTTGTGTTACGTACGCTACGATATTACACCTAGGTACAATAGGCTAGAATAGTTTAGACTAACGAGATAATGTCTCAAATTCTGGCTTCTTTTGAAAACATTTGCAGATAAATTCATATAAAGCCCAACTTTTTGACCACTGATTAGGAGAGGTATTCACTCAAGAGAGTATCAACAGACAGCACACCAGTTTGCTAATTCCAAATTCAGATTTCACTCAGGGATACGTCAGGAGAGCTAGCTGCAGAAGCGAGGAGCAGAATACTTGGATTTCTGTTCTTGGTTGAAGCACAAGTCTGCTATTCCATGGCAGAACTCTAATAAAATGGCCATACTTACTGCTTCAAAAAAAGGTATGCTATGTATACCATTTCAAAGAAAAGGAAAGAATGATATGTAAGGCTTTAGCCTACTATATCAGTGTAGGGTTCAGAAATAGCATTAGTCTCTAGGAAATAATTTAAAATGCAAAAATGTTTGAAATGTTTTAATGGTTTTAGTAAAAACATTGTTAACCATGAATTTACTCTCACTCTTATTATTGTACATATTGTCTGCACAAGATTAATGTTTTACTAAACAATGTTTTAAAACTATAAGTCCAGATTTATTAGTGAAACTTTTGAGTGTGTTGTCTGCAAGACTAATGGATTATTTTGGTTACTACTGTTTCCCTGATCTTGTTTAACGTGAATAATGATAAGTAACATGAAAGCTCTGCCTGGTCAAAGAACAACTGGGTGGGTTTGTGTTAAAGTTGTGGTCCACTGGGCTTCTCTAACTCAGCATGTGTACTGAACTGAGTCTTTGCACCAAGGGTCTGAGACCCCCCCACCCTTGCAGTTCGAGAGCAAATCTCCAGAATTTGCATCAAAGTGCACTCATGAGGGATCTACCAGGTACAGAGAGGGCTATAGTTGTAAAGAACCCCCTCTGGCTGTTCAATGCAAGCACTGGAGTGAAGGTGTAGGGATACAACCAGTAGCATTAGGCACCAGGCTAAGCAAAGACATTACAGACAATGTCTCTAGCCAATGGCTGAAAAAGGCTGGTCAAAAAAAGCAAATGGTTTAAGAGGGGTCAACTCACTGCCAGCACTATATATAGTTAGCAATATCTAAACATGTTGGAGTCTACTGGGCATTGCTACTTGTGTTAATACGGCATTTTAAAATCATAGTGTTGTATCAAAAAATTTCCCTGCCTGGTAAATTGCCATTTTCCCCTTCCCTCAGGTACCCTATTGCCTGTGAAACTGAAGTCCTAACTTATTTTGGTCACAATGTCATGCTAACTAAGCATGTGTGCAGAGTTCTAGGCCTGTCCTTGACACTGTGAGGTTCAGCACCTGTCCTGTAAACTGGAGGGCCTCAGTTAGCATACCCTCACAGTAGCCACTGGACTACTGTCCCTGCCCTAGGTACACCACACAAAGGGGTGGTGACAGTGAACCAGGTTTTGTTAATCTGTAGCAGGGCCAGACGTTTGTCTCTGGGTCAGTGAAACTGTGAGCTAATGACCCCGCCTCTTGTTATGTTCCCCTGTGACATGAAAGCTAGAACCTTGCATGGACATCTTATCTGCATTTCGGCTGCACGTATGTTCAAATCATAGGGTGCACATGTATGGCAGCAGGATTCTATACGTGGTGCAGTCTATTGGAATCCATTCTTGATGGCCATGGTTAAGCATAGCACAAGACAGATGGAAAAATAACTTCGCCAGACAGTGTAGGAGCACTCCTGTGTGTTGAGAACAAGACTGTGAATGGGTTATCTTTAGAAATGCCATGAAGTTTTTTTTTATTACCAATTAATTCTTCCCAATCAGTGACATGTGGTAGATGATAGGGTTGTGAAGTCTGACTGCAGTTTCTGTCAGCCAAGGTGAAGAAGTTTTTTGGCAGGGCCTGCCGTTCTATCTCTGATTATTATTGCAGGAAGGCTGATGACAGACAGGGGCAGAGAACTCACATTTAATTGTGCTCATGTTTTGGGTACTCCATCAATGAATCAATCCTATGCCATCAGCTATTCAACGAACCACTTTATGCAAAAGTTGTGTCTACAGAGCGACCTGAGAAGAATATTTGAAAGATAACCCCCCCTTCCCCCCAAACCAGTTCTGACATTTGAAACAAAGGATCCTCATCCCTTAACTGGAAAATGTGTGAAAAATCACTTAATGTGCTCTAGTTCCAAGTTCTTCATAATCAATTAAGGGAGTTTTCTTTAGAGTACCCAAAGAACCGCTGCGAACTACGGCCGCTTCTGCATGACAACCAGTCTCCCAGAAGTAAGAGGACATTACCTGAAGTCTGCACTTTCTACTGGAGGAGTGGAGTATCTGCATGGTGGTTAGACTATTGCCAGCCTGCTGAGAGAGGGAATGAAAGTGTTTGGGCCTGCAGGAGGACAGACTGAGCAAGAGGCAGAGTTCTGGAATTCCTACAGCCCGACGCCCAGACATATTGTTTGGGGTCAAGGACAAGTTTCCAAATGTACTGTGTGCTTGGGACAAGTAGGCCCTACCCCCTGCAGCACAAATCCTTTACCTGTCAATTTACTGTACCAAGTTATGAAGCTGAGAAGGGAATTTTCTGCAGTTGAGGTAATATTTGTGTGCATATGTTAATGTTGTTCGAACTTGTATTTATGGTTCATTAATGCAAACCTTATGTTATTAGGGTGAGAGCTCTAAATAAATGTTGTAAGCACTACTGATAGCGGTTCCAGTAACATAAATGTGTACACACATTTGCAAAGTTTAATATGAGGTTATGTATAGTGCTCCCAGAAATCTCTCTGATTACATGCAAATAGTTGCAGAAGCTTGAATGCAAGACAGATGATTCTTTGCTTTCAAAATAAAATGTTCACAAAAGAATGCAACTAGGGAAAAAAATCATTTTTCTAAACTACTGTGAAATTTTATGTAGTGTTTCTTTGAAGCATCGTTCAGTAAAACGTGTTGCTGTATGCTAGCATTACCAAAAAATATTCATAATGGAAAGTCAGTGCAACCAGTTTCAACAAGATTATGGGAAACATAAAAATAAACAAGCACTGGCAAAGCCAGTAGATCAGACTTTGGTGCTCAGGTTTTGGTTTTGTCAACGCAGGTCTCGTTTTGACATGGCTTTTGTAAAACTTTATTGTTGTGGGAGTTGTTGGGCCCGCACTATTGCAATAAACATTGGCAAAAAGCAAAAATATTTCTTGGTCTCAAAAAGCACGCATTGCCATACGAGTTCCTGGCACTGAACAAAACTACTTGTATGCTGATATACTCCTTGTGAAAAGGGCACAGTACAGTCTCTCACAGTGAAGTCAGCCGATAGATGGATACAGAGAAAGATAGAAATGTAATTAAAACCAAAAATTTGTGGTTAACGCCAGACCTAACTAGGGGCCCAATTCTAAAAGAAAGTCACAAAAGTGCACCCAAGATATTTGTCTTTGCATAAGTGCAGAGTTACATATTTCATGAATTCACTGAATTGACAGAAGTAGACCAGGAACTTGTACTCCTAGAAAATATTTGTGAACTGTAATTTAGCATGAGCAAATATGCATGTGTAGATTTGATCATGCGAAAATATGTTGAGCGTTTACAAGTTAATTTCCCTCCAACCGCTTTTTTCCCCCCCAACTTTGGAAGAAGTTTTACCTCTGGTCATCGTCAGGAATAAATTTCCAACCTTTTTCAGTATGAGAAAAGATTAAAGAGGAGCTGATGAAAACCCTTAAAACATGCAACTTAGGAAGTTTGCACACATACATGGTCAATCCAACCCTGGAACTATTGCTTACCACAATATGTAGATCTGCAGAAAGATGGCAAAATAAGGACATTGCTAGTAGTCAACCCCTACTAAAGTATTAGCCCTGGCCTAATCAGAGAGGCTATTACAAGAGCTCTTACATAATGAGACTGCTGCCATAATTTGTCGCTTACTACATGGCACCATAGGGACAAGTAGATTTTTATTACAGGACAAGAAGATTTGCGAAATAACATGTCCCATCGACAAGCAGAGGTTTTTAATAAACTCCACACCCCTGAAGAGGAGACACCCAGCATATTCTCAGTGCAAGGAACACCCAAAGAAAGAACTATCCTAGAGAGAAAAGCCAGGAGTGACCCATGTCACGAAGGGGCCCCAAGTCGCTCTAAGCTGCTCCTGTGTCTTACTACACTAAGAATTTACAAGCAGAAGTACCACTGTGCCAGCTTTAAGCAGCTGAGGTGGTGTCCGATCAACTGCCAAAGACATCACTGCTGACGATTTGTCTGAAGACTGCAACTGGCTTGCCTGGTTACCTGGTCTGCACTGAGACAGGAGGGCCACCACTTCTGAAGGCATTGTGCTGCTACCTACCATGCAAAACTCATCAAGTGCTTCCGGTTCCAAAAGAGAGGCACAATAAAGGCCACAGAAGTGAGGCACTGCTGTAAAGTACCACATTATATGCAAGAACAGTGAGGAGGCAAAGCAGGGCTTAGACTGTGAAAGAAATGAGGGAGTAAACGCGTGCCGACGAATCCGGTGCAATGGATTGACACTTTTGCCCACGTTAATGCACAGGATGAAAACACCTGATCTGAGTTGCACATCTAACGAGTAATCTGCACCTGTGCCCATTACATGCCACTGCCCGCAAGACAGCACATCCTATAACCATTATGCTCATTGGACCTTGTAGACAGTACTGAAAGGTAGGGTGTAAGTACCACTTACTGTAGATCGCACCCAGGATTACAACCAAGTAAGTAGAATTCCAATTGAGCTGTGTTATACTTGGTCCTGCTATGTGAATGAAGTACTTTCTTTTTACATAAAAGATAAGCACTGAGGTGGACCTCACCTTACTACATCTGCTGGGTGACTTGAGTTCTTGCCTCCTCACACTCACTCCCTGAGAAACCTGTGACTGCTTGCCCTCAATACCACTATAGAGCCAAGTGCAGAAAGGGTTTTACTCAGCCCAATTTGCAGAGCCACAGTAGGACTAAAAGCAGTGGTAGACTACTTCTACCACCACAGATAGGACCAAGTAGTTCCCCCCATCTGCCCTGTGTATCCCAACACCCTATCCACACCCAAGCTACCCCTCCCCTCCTTCACACTGCCCCCAACCCAATTCACACTAGGGTCTGAAACATAGGAAAGGTTACAATGCAAAATAACATCTGTTCTTTTTAGATACATTGGATTAATTTAGATTCAAGAGGGTTATTATGTCCTAAAAAATCAAATAAATAGAAAATTATATTTAAAAAAACCTTCTGTTGTATGGTGTGCCATCTGGATATCCAACTTTCACCAGACATTGCATGTGACAACCATTAAAGAACCCATTGACACTTGCATTTCCTCGTCACCCCCCCCCCCCCCAAAAAAAAGACTGCCATTTCTCCCTTCATACACCAGCTATATGTAAGTAAGAAAAAAAAACGACATCCAAAAGCTTTCCATCCTTGGAAACAAAGGTTTGCAAATCTACAAACCAGCCTTCACTGGAATGTCATTTATATTCATACAATTAAAGTAGTGTTTAATTTGTACAGGTGACGGAGCATGCACGCCAACTCATTTTGGAGAACTGGAACATATTTATCCTCATTAGACAATGACACAGTAAGGTAAAGGAAGGCAGAACAGGAGGAAAAAAGGATGATCGAAAGATATGAAAACAGTGACATAAAACTATCAGGCTGAATGAGATAAAGAGACGTGCAGTGGACGAAAGAGACAGGGCATTGAATTAAGACTAGACAGATGTGGTACTAGGCAAACTAAGCATTCTGCTGCAGACGTCTCATAGGAAAAACTTGGCGACTCTGGACTTATTTTTCTTTTATTAATTAAGCACAGACTGAACGGTATGACAACGTACCACGCTTCATTTCAACTTTACCAATCCAAATTCCGATATTCTGCGCTTCAAGCTGCCCAAAATGCGTACTTTGGCATACTGTCTAAAATGTAATGCTTCATGGTAATAAAAAAAAAGTTTTTTTTTAAAAAACACCTTACACATAGGACTTTAACTCCAAACCTATACTAAACAAATCCCAATGGCCTATACTCTGTTTACCAAAAGGCTTTTGAGGCTCACCAGATGCTTGAGCTCTTTAAGGTCCCTGCAGACTGTGTAGAAAACACCAAGAAGTATGTTAATGTAGGCAGCATAGAAATCCACAGAGAACTCGGCAGGATGGTCACGAGACAGGATCCTTTGAAGTTCCACTGAAAAATATAGGCACTTTTAAATTTTAATGACTAAACAGTTTCAAAATTATGACTGTAAAAGGCATTTAATAAAAAAAATACTAATAACATAAAAAACATTACTGAGATCTGTTGAATATCTTTTTTGAAACAAGTCATTGGTTAACGACTGAAAAGGCAATGCGGGTCTGATTCCTACTCCGTGTTTATTAAAATTGCCTTTGGAGCCTACATTTGTGCCTGTCATTGAAGAAGAAAAAAAACAAAAAGGACCAAATTTCTTCCTCTTTTTACCCTTGCAGAAAGGCTAACGTACAAGTTACTTACCTTTGGTAACTAAATATCTGGTAGAGACATATTCTAGTTGCCCTTGCACGTCGGTAGCTGGCGTCGGTCGACACCGTGGGCGTTGTTGTTGCCGGAATGACATAGGGAATAGTATATAGACGCCACATTCGTACAGTGACGTCAGTTTCTTTTAACGACTTTCCACGCCAAAGCGCAGAGCCGCTAAGAACACCGAGATTGGTGCGCCAGAGCTAAGGACCTGAAAGGGGAATCCCTGTCCCTAGAAATCAGTTCGCAAACGGGGAGGATGGGTGGGCGGTAAGAAATCTGCAACTAGAATATGTCTCTACCAGATATTTTGTTACCGAAGGTAAGTAACTTGTACATCTGATAGAGACTTTTAGTTGCAGATTCCTTACCTTTTAATAGATACCCATGCAATGCCATCCTCGGTGGTGGGATGCGAACCAAGATCTTACTATGAAGTCCTGCAGGACCGAACGACCAAAGTAGCCATCCCGACAGACCAGACTTTCCAGACAGTAGTGTTTAGCAAACGTGTGCAGGGATGCTCACGTAGCTGCCTGGCAGATACTCAGGATAAGAACTCTGCGTGCTAACACAGTGGAAGCAGCAGTTGTTCTGGTGGAATGAGCACGCAAGCCCTCAGGAGGTTGCTTCTTGGCCAAAGCGTAGCACATTTTGATGCAAAGTAGCACCAATCGAGAGATGGTATGCTTTTGCACTGCCTTCCTTTTTTCACACCCACATACCCAAAGAGTTGATCGTCCACCCGGAAATCTTTAGTACAACTGGGGTAGAATGCCAACACTATTTTTAGGTCCAGACGGTGGAGTCTCTCCTCCTCAGAGGAAGGGTGTGAGGGTGCGTAGAAAGTGGGCAGAGTGAGGGACTGGCCTACATGAAAAGGTGTAACCACCTTAGGAAGGAAGGAAGCCTTAGGGCGCAACACTACTTTGTCAGGGTGCATAGACAAGTATGGAGGTTTTGAGAAAAGGGCCTGAAGCTCACTCACCCTGCGAGCAGAGGTGATTGCAACAAGAAAGACAGTTTTGAAGGTGAGGAGCCGCAAGGGACAATTGGCTCAAAGGGAGTACACATCAAATAAATAAGGACAAGATTGAGGTCCCACTGAGGCATAATAAATGGAGCGGGAGGAAATAAATTGTTGAGGCCTTTTAGGAATCTACTCACAATAGGAGATTTAAAAAGTGAGGGCTGATCAGGTAATTTTAGGGTGGCCAAAATGGCAGATAAATACCCTTTAAGGGTGCCCAAAGCAGAGCCCTGCTGGGCCAAAGAAAGAATGAACAGAAGAACTTTGGATAGAGGAGCAGAAAGGGGATCAACAGATTTGTTGGTACACCATGCCACACATTTATTCCAACGACATGCGTATACAGTTTTGGTTGAGGGACGCCTGGCTGCCAAGATCGCAGACTTTGGGTGGAAGATCAAAAATCATCAACTGTCGCTGCTCAATCTCAATGCATGAAGGCGGAGGTTGGACAGGTTTGGGTGAAGAACCTTCCCCTGATGCTGCGACAGAAGATCCGCCCGAAGAGGCAGTCTGAGTGGAGGATCGATCGACATGCTCAATAGCTCGGGATACCATACTCTCCATGCCCAGTCCGGAGCCACCAAGATGGCTTGGGCCCGGTCGTTCCTGATCTTCTTAAGAACTCTGGGCAGAAGAGGGATAGGCTAAAGGAGGCCGAAGTTCCACTTCAGACGAAAAGCATCTCTGAGCGAGTGCCATCTTGGAAACTTCAACGCACAAAACAGCTGACATTGCGGGTTCTCTGCGAAGGTGAACAGATCCAACCAATGCTCTCCCCACTGCTGGAAGAGACCATGCGCCACCTTCAGGTGGAGATGCCATTCGTGATCGGCTGTGCATCGACAGCTGAGATCATCGGCTCTGGCATTCAGGGAACCCCCCAGATGTTGAACCATCAGGGTAATGCCCTGGCGTTCCAGCCATGTCCAGAGGCGTAGTGCCTCTTGACAAAGGGTCCAGGACCCTACTCCGCTCTGTTTGTTGCAGTACCACATGGCGGTAGTATTGTCCATGTACACCTGCGCCACTTTCCCTTTGAGAGAGGGAAGGAAAGCTTTCAACGCAAGCCTGATCGCCCGGAGATCCAGAAGATTGATATGGAGCCCTGACTCCGCCGGAGACCAGAGTCCTCTGATCTTCGCCTCTCCCACGTGGCTGCCCCAACCCAGAAGGGACTCATCTGTCACTACAGAGAGATCTGGTTGGGGAAGGGAGAGGGATCTGCCGTGGACCCAATGCAGATTCAAAAGCCACCACTGCAGGTCTTTTGCTGTCCCCTCCAAGATCTGGACCATGTCAGAGAGATTCCCTTGATGCTGCGCCCACTGGAACTTCAGGTCCCACTGCAGAGCCCGCATATGCCATCTGGCATGTGTTACTAGCAGGATGCAGGATGCCATGAGGCCCAGCAGTCTCAGAGTCAGTCTCACCGAAACCCAAGACTGAGGCCAAAAGATCGGAATCATAGCCTGAATGTCTTGGACTCGCCTTTGGGAGGATAAACCCGAAACTGCACTGTGTCCAGAACAGCTCCGATGAAAGGGCGCGTCTGAGAGGAAGTCAGGTGTGGCTTCAGCCCGTTGATAGTGAACCCCAGTGTGTGCAGGAGGTTCGCCGTAGTCTGAAGGTGGGAGACTACTTTCTGGGGTAAGTACGCCTTCAACAGCCAGTTGTTGAGGTAGGGGAAGACTGAGACCCCTAACCTACACAGATGAGCTGCAACCACCGCCATCACTTTCATGAACACCCGAGGGGCGCTGGTAAGGCCGAAGGGGAGCACAGTAGAATGAAAGTGCTCATGACCTACCACGAATCGTAGGTAACGTCTGTGGGCAGGCAGGATGGGGATGTGGAAATAAGCATCCTGCAAGTCCATACTGTCTCCTGGGTCTAAGGCAAACAGAACCTGAGCCAGGGTGAGCATTTTGGATTTCTCCTTCTTGAGGAAGTAGTTTGATTCCGAAGGTCTAGGATAGGACGTAACCCATGTCCTTCTTTGGTATCAGAAAGTAGTGGGAATAACAACCATGACCTACTTCTGGCACAGGGACCTTTTCTATAGCTCCCTTGGTTAAGAGAGCTGTGACTTCCTGGCGAAGAAGCGTCAAATGATCCCCTGGAAGGTGACTGAAGGATGGAGGCATGGTTGGTGGAGCAGATTCGAAAGGGAGGGAGTAGCCCTTTCGAACTATCTGCAAAACCCACCTGTCCATGGTGATGTATTCCCAGTGGGGTAGGGGATGGTTAATCCTGCCACCAACTGGATGGGAGTGAGGGGACGGACTAGGAGGGTTTGGAGGCTGCAGCGGGGGCAGAGGTGGACTGGGCAGACCTCGGGTTTCCTGTCCCACGGCCACGTGGGATTCCGCGTCACCGGCCACGCAGAGGCTGAACAGCATGGGTGGCACGGTGGCTGGATGCAGAACGTGAGGGGCAAAAAGCAGACTCCGGTGGGCGAGGGGCAGAGGAAAGACCAAGGGACCGAGCCGTAGCCCAGGAATCCTTGAATCTCTCCAAGGCAGAGTCCGCTTTGTCTCCGGAGAGATGTGAGCCATCAAAGGACATGTCCACGAGTGATTGTTGGACATCCCCAGAAAAAACAGAAGTATGCAGCCAGGCATAGCGTTGTAAGGCCACCATCGTAGCAAACGATCTGCCCAGAGAGTCGGTTGTGTCCAGCCTCAACGGATTGTGAACTTGGCCACATCTTTCTCATCATTCACAGCTTGGGAGACGATAGCACAGGCCTCCTTCTGTATCTTCAGAAAACTTGCGCAGCCTAATCCCACATAGAGTGAGAATAGTGGCCCAAAAGGCATGCGGTGGAGGAAGAAAATAACTTCTTGCCAAACTGTTCCAGTCTTTCGGATTCCCTATCCGGGGGTGCAGAAGGGAATGCGCCTGAAGAAGAGGAAGCCTGGATAACAAGACTCTCAGGCAAGTGGTGTTTGGACAGGAATTTAGGGTTGTTCGGAGCGGGACGATGGCGGCGTGCCATAGTCCTATTCACAGGAGCCCCTGTGTTGGGTTTGGACCAGGTACCAAAAAAGGACATCGGCGAGGGCTTCATTAAATGGCAAAAGGGGTTCTGAAGTAGAAGCCCCAGGCTGAAGCACCTCTGTCAGGAGATTAGACCTGACCTCAACAGTGGGAAGCTCAAGACCAAGGACCTCAGCTGCCCTACTGACAACCATACCATAAATCATTCCTTCTGCCGTAGCCACAGTAGGAGAAGACAGCATGACAGATTCAGGAGAAGTATCCAGACCACTGGCGTCGCCCAATTCCTGAGCCCAGTCCAAAGATGGGTCATCCTGGTATTCATAAGGGTCCAGGGACCCCTTCAATCCCTCTCCATATCCGTACCCATAAGAAAAAGGGTCCAAATCCGACCTGGGGCGGATAGGCCCCAATCGACGTCTAAGGTGGCGTCAGCCGATGCCGCTCCAACTCGTCTGGGATAAGAATCGGGTTGACGTCGATAGTGGGCACCACCGACGTCGGGAGCGTCAACAATCGACCTGGCACCGGGAAAGGTCTCAAGGGTGCGACCGGCGCCTGTGCGGATCCACATGCAGATCCAGAGGTGACCTCGGTGGTCGGAGCCGAAGTCGCCAGCGCGGAAACCAAAGGCCCCTCATCCGAACCCCTTGGGCCCGAAGGTGCCGTATTGGGGTCGGACCGCCCAAAGATGAGGCGCATGGCCTGATAAAACTCTTTAAGCTGGGCGGGGGTCACTCTGGCAAACTCGGGGAAGCGCAGAGACGACCTAGACGCAGGCTCGGAGGACTGAGGCCTTGTGCATGGACATTCCTCCCACGTCAGTCGAATGACGGGGCGAAGTCAGAGAGCGATGGGATCTCTTAGACTTCTTCTTCTTCTTCTTCTTACCTTGACCCGAGGATTTGTAAGATGATGTGGTGATGGCTCCGTGACCAGTCTCGAGACCTTCCTCTCAATCGAGACCAGGACTTACACGGAGTCAAGTGCCAGGCAGCCATGAGCTTTAGACACAGCTCCCTCAAAGCCTTCGGGTGCATGGCCCGACACTTGGAGCACAACTTCGGGTCGTGGACGCTCTCAAGACACCACAGACAAACTCGATGAAGATCCGTCACCGACATCGTACAATGAGTCCTCGCACGGCTTGAAACCGGTCTTTAGGGACATCCTCGGCGCACCAAATTTCTCACAAAAACTCGACAAAACGGTCGAAGTCAGTCAAAAAGAGACCAAGGTAGCTCTTCTCTGGATCAGAGCGTGGCGCGGAAAGAAAGGAACCGACGTCACTGCACGAAGGCAGCATCTATATACTACTCCCGACGTCATCACAGCAACTACGACACCAATGACGCCCGTTGAGTCGACTGATGCCACCTACTGACGCGCAAGGGTATTGCTCGAAGAAAAATCTCCCGATCCAGTCTGATGCCTGGGGGAAATTCTAAGGTAAGCAATCTGCAACTAGAAGCCTCTATCAGATATGGAACTTTAAAACTGAAAGTTACGTTTTGAAATCGCTAAAGGAGAACACATTTATCTTGGAAACTGTCCAAACAGTTTCTGGAGGACAAAGGATTTCATTACAAGTGGTGCATTAATCCAGAGGAGACTGGTAACTCCAGTTATCACACGCATCTGGATTACAAACCATGAAAAAAACAAGCATTTGCAATGCAATAGGTCTCGCATTTGCTTGAGTTAGAGCTATCAGCTTTGTAACTTCATAACTGGACTTTTCTTGCCACATAAATTGGTCAACCCTGCCTAATAATTTTGCCTTTTCCTGCCATATAATTCCAGTGGCCCTACATATAACGACACCACTTCCATTTATCTTCTTCCTCTATCTTCAACAAAAATTAAAATGTTTCTGTTTCCATTTAGCATCCTAATCTGCAATGGTAATTCCAATAGAATGCCACTTTCACCACCCCGCCATCAGAGTTGCTGGCTGGTTAACACAATTTCCCCCCCAAAAAGACACAAGACAACCACTAAAAGGGTCACCCAAACAAATCAAGAGTGTTCAAACAGTCATAGTGGTAGTGTTAAGGTGGTCTGAATGATGGTCATAATTGTAAAAAGGACAGATTATTAAAACATTTACAGCTATTATATAAACCTTTATCAGAAAGAAACGTTTGGATTACACAGTAATGCTCGAAACAGCCCCTAGAGGGCACATAACAAAAACAATTTGTATAAAACATGGTCATGTAAGCATACTGTTAGCCTGTAGAGGGCATAACCCCATGAAAAAACAGGAGAAAATAATCCAATATATCTATATACCTAGCCCCTATACAGCATTTTTAGGGCTAGGAGGCCTAAAACAAAAACGTATTTATCTATAAAACAAATGTTCTAGCCATAGGAAAGCTTAAAAGACATTGAATGGTGGGAGGGATTACTACTTTGGAGTCCCCACTAACAGTGTGGGGATCCAGAGATGATGTAGACAGAAAGAGTGCATTGTGGTCAATGTTTTGAAGGTGGTCCCATTGTCCTAGGACCACCACAGGCTGAGCTATAGGCAAAAATATTTTGTAAAAGTAATGTCCTGCAAAGCATTATGGGGCAAGTTTCTGTGCCACAGATATTTTAATGTATTTTTTATGACTAATGCTTAAAACAGCCCCTAGAAGACATCACAATGAAAATAGCATTTGAAAGAAACATGGTCATGCACTATATAGTTAGCCCCTAGAGGACATACCCACAAGAAAATGGCAATAAATTAAAAAAATTCAAACGGCAATAAATAATGCAGAGTAACCACATATGTAGCCCCTCAAGAACATAGTGCATTACGTATATTCAGGGCAACAGGCCTATAGCAATGATATTACAAACAAAGCCCTTAAAACACAAGCTATTCCCAGCTACAAAACAAAAGTCCCAGCCATGAGGATGCTTAAAAATAGAATGAATAGTGGAGGGACCCAAAGATGAACTAGGCAGAAAGAGCACGTCGTGTTTAATGTTTTGGTGGGGTCCCACTGTCCTAGGACCACCACAGGCTGAGTTATGGACAAAACTTTTGTGAAAAAGAATGCTTGCAAAGCATCATGGGTCGAGTTTTTCTGAGTGTAGAGAATATTGTAGTATTGTCTCTCCTGCTATGCCAAGAGAGCCGATTTCCCTTTGAGGATTCCGGTTTTATGCAAAGCATTTACCAATGCCATGTGTTTTAGGGGACAGCCACAAGAAATGACTGATTAGGTAACTGAACAATAAGACCAGTGCTTCAATACCACTGATCAAGTTCAAGCTGTTGTGCCATTTGACGCTCTGAGTGCCATGCAGCTCAAAAGGGAGAGACAAAAGAAACAGTTCGCCCTCACTTAAGAGTATCGTCAATCGTGCAATAATCCGTGTAAAGGGGCAGTCTGCAGGAAAAACAAAGCAATTATAAATGACATCAGGGGATTTTTGAAAGGCAAGCCCGGGAACGAATGAAAGTGATGGGCGTGGTTAAAATCCCACAATTCTTACAAAAGGTCAAAGCGCTTGGGCGCTCGACCTAAAAACGGGACTCAATGTCTTTTTACACCAGATACCCCAGGGTGTCGAGAAACTGGTTTAGTGCCCATTTGAAATATATGTTAATAACATGACTGACTCGGTGTGACAGAACACATTCCTGCCTATTCGTCCAAAAAACTTGTAACTGAAAGTAATTGCCTCCCCACAGTCTCTGGTGTATTGGCAATTTCAGCGGGAGGCATATTAGCGCGTCGTTTTCCAGCCATAATTGGGCCCAAACTTTTAGTACATAACCCTGCACTTCAATTTCAAAAGGAAATAAACGGATCCTTCCTTAGAAAGCTACACTTAAAAGAATACTCAAAACTTCTGTTCATTGGTTTCAGAAAATGCTACAGGAGACCACAAGAAGCAAAACTGTCTGTTTAGTACTGTCGCTTCCTCAAAACTGGGGGTTAACAGAATGCCGAGATAAAACTGCCAGGTGGGGCCTGGCATCATGATAAAACGGAGATAGACTATTGCAGCATTGTCCAACTTGGTTAATCACAGAAAAACAAGATCAATGAAACGGTTTGTGAATACTGATTTAGTCGAAGGAGCCAACCAATGACAACACTGGGAAGTCTACGACTACATCATTCGTGCCTCTCGTATTAGACTTTCATTGGGGAGGGCCGACTTTGAGATCTGGAAAGCGCATACAGAACCTGCACTATGAAGCACCACACATGGTTATAACTTTGCCACTGAAATTGCAGGTGTATCCTGCAGTGTTGAGATGGACAAAAATTATACCATATCAAAATCTTTACTTTACATATATATCGCTACAACACTTCCTCCCATTTTAAATTTGTAAATCCATTCGCACTCACTTCCCACCCATTGTGGGATAAGCCTAATTTACAATTTAAACTCGACGCCAAGAAATTTAAAATTTGGAGTATATTCAATGTGGAAGCGAAAGACTTACCTTTGCTGTAGTCTGTAAAATACATCGTAAAAGGTTCAAGGCAGCCTGTATTTGGTCGGAATTTTTCCCACACAAGTTCACTAAGAAAAACAACGGTCACGTTGCTGCTAGTCTGCAAAACAAGAAAAACATTTTAAGTATAAGTGGGCTTGCAGACCAAACTCTTAAAACGCCACATTTAAAGGAGAATACTATAAAATTCAAACGTTGTTATAATGAATTCTTTTGTTCATTTTCGCTTGAGAAAAACAAATTAGAAACTCAAATGTTAATATATTCATAAAAAAAAAAAGTATTTGTGGAACAGACAACGTCACAACTCACAATATGAAGTCATAGTATACTCCACAACTCACAACATGAAGCCCTAGTATATTCCGCCATAGTCCTTAATTCGCAACAGGTAGCAGAGGTCAAGAGATCAGGCAAACCGGCTTGCACTTAAAATTATGTGGACATACAAACAGCCGGATTCTCAACAATTACATCTTGCTTGGTGTTCCCAAAGAGAACAGAACGGCCACAGATATGGCAGAGGGAACAACTGAGAGGACTAAGAAGCTCTCGAATAAATCAGACTACGAACTACCAATCTTTTCCTTGCAAAGAAGGGTTAATTTGTAACTAAATGCCTCATTAGTGCCATGCAGTTCAACACCACCAAAATCCCAACTAAATACTGCATGCAAAACAACATTAATGAGGTTACTAGAACCAAAAAAAACAAAAAAACTTTGCGATACAGGCTGAATAACTAACTACCAAAAGTCAGCAGATCAAAAAGACAAAAAAAAACAAACTATGAGGTTCACTGAGCTACACAGCAGATGGGAGGGAGATATAGGGAAATTGATGCTAGCCTGAATGCCCCCCTGAACCCGGAAGATATCAGCTTTGCTTAGACTCATGCAATTCAAGTTCCTACACAGAGCTTTATACCACACATTCAGGCTTTGGAAAACCAGAAGATCCCCTAGCATTGCGTGACTCGTGTGGCCATCCTGAGGGCACACTCATGCACGTCATTTGGGACTCTCTGAAAGTCGCATGTGCTGGGAACTCATCCAAAGATTCTGGTGGGAGATCCTTGAACAACAGATTACACTAGAGCCCAAGGTGGCCCTTCTAGGTATCTGGGAGGAATGGAGAGGCTCGCTGGCTGTTCGTGCTCTGCTGGGCATGAGGCTCCTAGCAGGCAAGCAGGACATTGCAAAAATATGTAAAGATGCAGAAGTCCCACGGAGGGCTTAAAGGCTCAGGCGTAAGGACTATTGCTCCTTTGTGGAAAAGGCAGTTTACATAGCATGGGGCTGCAATAACAAATACTCACAAATTTGGAGTCCATGTGTGAGAAACTAGGGCTGATTGCAGAGTCCCCATAACTTTTTGCCCCCATTTTCCACTTTATGCTGGTGTTTTCCTGACTCTGATGGTGCCCTGGGTACTGCTAACCAGTCCCAGGGCCTGTGCTCTGTGTAAAATGGATATGCAAATTAGGCTAATTATAATTGGCTAAGTTAACCTACCTATAAGTTCCTAGTATATGGTAGGGCATGTAGGTTTAGGGACCACAGCATAGGTGGTGCACACCTAGGTGCATTGCTGAGGTGCCCAGTGTCATTTTAAAAGCAAGCCTGCCTTGCTGGCTGCTTTTAAATTAAAGTTATATGCAAATTCGACTTTGGAATTAAAGGTACTTCCAAAGTCTTAAACTACCTTATGTTTACATATAAGTCACCCCTAAGGTGTGCCCTATGTGCCCCTAGGGCTGGGTGCCATGTAACTATAAGCAGGGACTTTATAAAAATAGATTTATAAGCCCTGGTGAGGTAAAACAGCCAAATTCGTTTTTCCCTCATTGAAGGAAATGGCCTTCATAGGCTAGAATGGGCAGACTTTATTTTAAATTTTAAAGTCTCCTTAAATGTTACATACCAAGAATTTGGTATCAAATTGATTGTTATAATAAATCCCACAACTTCCAGTTGTGGGATTTAATATAACTAGTGCAGGTAAAAAGTTTAGACTTTACCTAAAAAGTTGCCAATTTCAGCTCTGCATTGTTTTTGCTGCTGTGCTCTGATTGGCCAGCCTGCAGCAGCTTCTGCCAGGCTACTTTAATGAGGTGTGAAGTGGCCTGGCTTCACACAAAGGAATGTGCTTGGGGGAGAGAATCTCCCCTCAGCAGATGGTGAGGCAGGAAGGGGGAGGGCTGCCAAACTGGTCTTCAAAGGCAGAGAAGGACATCTGGAGCACCCAGCAACACCCCCACATCCTGCAACCCCAGACAGCTAGGTGCCCCCTTGATTAGATTAGGAGAGGGCAGGAGAGGGGTGTGTTTATGATTTTTAGCCACACCAGTGGGTGGGCTCAGCCAGATCTCTCCTCCAAAAATCAGATTCATCCATTTTGGATTTTTGGAGACTGTTGCCTTCTGGGATGGATTTTTGCCACACTTCCCAGGAAGTGGTCATCACAGGGGGACGACCCTGTCCCTGATTGGAGAACCAGGGCCCCCCTGCTTTTCACCCAGGAGCAAGGATAAAACTGGCAGACCTGCACCCACGCCTCAGATCCCCTCCAGAATTCAACAAGAAAGGAACTAAAGAAGAAGAAGGACTGCCCTGCTGGACCCCTGGCCTGCACCTGGAACCTGCACTCAGAAGGACTGCACCAGCTGCACACTTGGGCTTCACCACAAGAAGGACTTTGCCTGGCTTCAACTGGTTCAAGGAGGGACTCCCTGTTTGCTACAGGTGAAAAATTACTAAACCAGAGTCCCCTGCACCAACTCCTGAAGAAAGCGACCAGCTGACCACTGTCCAGTGGCCAAAAAGGAGTTTGCGCCAGGTGCATTCTGGGAGTTGAAGTCCGCACCCCCCAAGGACCATCACAGAACTTCTGGACCCTTGGGGTGAGCTGTGGACCCCAAAAGAACCTTAAAAGAACATCTGGGTGAAGCCCCAGAAGTTTGGAAAAGATTTGAGAATTTTTGGAAAAAAGCTCCAGAGAGGGACCGACCCGCCGCGGAAATTCTAGCCGGCTTGCCTCAACCGCGACCCGGCCTGAGTTCGTGGTTCGTCCCGGTAAAGAAAAACATCCAAAAAAGAGACTAAGTCCGAACGTAAAAAGTTGACCGGGACCTCCCAGCCATCGTATCCGAGAAGGGCTCCATGGACGTCGGATCAAGATCCAGGTTTATCCCGGTCGAAGGATTTTCACCTCGAAAAAACGACTAAGTCCGAAGGTAAAAGTCTCCACCGAGGAAACCCACATCGCGTATCCGGACAAGGGCTCCAGGAGGTCGGATTCAACTGGCAGGTTCGTCCCGGTGAAGAAAAACTTCAAAATAAAGACTAAGTCAGAAGGTAACTTTTTAACAGAGGCCTCCCGCGACCTGTAGCCGAGCAGGGCTCCATCGCGGTCAGCCTGAAAGTTTGACTTTGCCCCGGTCGAGGTGCAACCAGATGACCCGATTGGCGCTTTTTGTTTCTAAGCGCTAGAAAAGTAATAATTCTTTAAAAATTCATATCTCCGGTTCCCCTGAACCGATTTTAATCGTTTTTGTGTCATTTTAAAGATAAAAATATAAACTATTTTTATAAATTGGTTTTGGATTTTTAAACTGTTTCCTGTGTTTTATTTAATTACTGTTTTGTGATATTTGAATGCTTTACACTTTGTCTCCTAAGTTAAGCCTTGACGCTCGTTGCCAAGCTACCAAGGGTTGAGCTGGGATTAATTTACTGAGACCTAACTGTACCTAGGTGGAGGTTAGTGGCTTGTTGCTAGGTGTAGGTACCTACCTGCCCTACCAATAACCCATTTTCCAACACCATGGCATAACCACTATGATCAATTGTAAAGTCAGGGGACTCCTAGTCAATCTCCATGTCGTGGTGATGAAAAAGATGTTAATGGTAGGGATGAGGGTGAAAGGCTTTAGCGCTCCAATTGGATTTGCAATGTTACTAGATGTACAAAACACCATTTTACTGCAATACAAACTGTGAGAAATTGGGTTACTGGTTGAGTGGGGCTAAACCCTACTCAAGCAGAAATCACAATCCTAGTCAGGATGAGGAACAATAAAATAAAAAATAACCTAAATTCAACCCCCGCTCTGGCTTGCCATAGAACAGTCAGGTTTAACTTAAAGGCAATGTGTAAAGTATGTATGCAGCACACAAATAGTAATAAAGTAAAAACACAGCACAAGAAAAATCCCAAACCAATTTCGACAAATAGAGCAAACTATAACAAATAAATCAAGACCAAAAAACAAAAATCCAATCAGCAGATCCAGGGATATGCAGTTTTGAAGAATTAAGTGAAAATAGCGCCAAAATGTCCAAAGTCCCACTCAAGGCTATATGGTCGTGCGAAACTGGGAGTAAGTCACAAGTTGAGGCCACCCTCAATGGAGTGCAGGTAGGATACTGTGATCAGGTTAGTGTAGCTGAAAAGTTACCTTCTCCACCCAGTGCAAAGAGACCCGTTCATGGTGGAAGTGGACGTGAGGAGCAGGGATAGTGATGTGGACAGTCACTGTAGCTTGAAGAGCATGCCTGGCATCACAGGCGGTTGTCGCAGTAGCACAAGTATCTTCTTGTTGCCATGAACGTTCAGGCCGGAGCCTCGCAGTGGCAGTCGGGTTGACGGGACATCCTGTTGGAGGGCAGCGCATCGACAAAGTTTTGACATCAAGGGGCCCACTGGTGGCTGCGAAGAGCCCAGAAACTTCAATTAAACTTCACTGAGGCCACACCAAGGGTCCAGGACCAGAGGGACACCACTTGGGGGTCAGGGGCTTACTCTAGCTGGATCTGGGTGCTGGTTCAGGCGGTTGGAAGCCAGTTATGTCCCTGTGGCTCTGAACAGGTGGCCTGCAGACTAGCCCTTGGAGTCACCTGCCACCCCATCCTGCCAGTAATGGCCCATCCAGGCCCACCTAAGTTCTCGATTGTGTGTGGCTGTCAAGGAAGAATACACAAAGCCCAACTGTCAGCTACACTCACTCATGTGACCCAGTGACAGGCTGCAAGCACTAAATGACTAAGGCAGGAAAATGCAACATTCCTAACAATAGCATTTTCAAAATTATAATTTAAAACCAGTCCTCACCATGAAAGAGGATTTTTCATTGTAATTCCAAAGACACCAAACAAGAACTGGTTACCTGTTCCCATTTGGAAATCACAGCATATTAAATATAATACATTAACTCAAATGTTATCCTATGGCAGAGTGTTTCACCACCAGGACATGTAAATTTGGAAGTAAATGTCCAATGTTAATACACTGCATCCTGCGCTCTGGGCTGGCCAGGGCCTCCCCTAGGGGCAACATGTGTATTATAAGGGAACGTTTGGGCCTGCCAAAAGGTTTCTTCTGCCTGGTTGAAATGGAAGTTTACAACTGCACACACAGGCTGCAATGGCAGGTCTAAGATAGGTTTAAACGGCTTCTCATGTGGGTGGTAGAATCAGTGCTGCAGGCCCACCAGTAGCATTTAATTTACATGCCATGGGTACACATCGTATCACTTAACTAGGGACTTACAAAAAATTAAATCAACTAAGTATAAGGCAATTTTACCACACTTAGAGCAGAGAGCACAAGCACTTTAACACTAGTTACCAGTGGTAAAGTGTGCAGTCCTAAAGCCAGACACACAAAGCCAGCACACCAAAAGGGTGAAGGCAAAAAGTCTGGGGATGACCTGGCAGAAAGGTCTAAGTTCAACACAGGTTAATTGTTCTGTGTTTTTTTGTTGAACACTGTATACGAAACAAAATTCAGAAATTAAATACTGCAAAAGCGCAACGTCACCTATACATATGTTCCCTCACCAAATGATCCCAGAATAAAAAATACCATGGAAAATATGGCATAAATGAATATAAGTACCATAAACAACAGCAGCAGTTCTAACAAAGAAAACTAACCTCACATATATATCTGCGTATGGGCGTAGATTAATATTAAGAAAGCAGACAAGCCAAACAAATCAAACTAAAAGCCAGACTCGTCCCAAACAAGCCTACAAAATACATCAGTGATTAAACAACAAAACCAAGCAAAGAACAGTGCCTTGATATAATTAATCTGAGAACAGACCCTGCTCAACACGAATAAGGCAAAGTTTTAATATCGCCGGTAATCAATATAGGCATGCCAGTCTGGTTGGATTTGCCTTTCATAAATAATCAAAGACCAGAGTAATCTTTAGCGACGCCATTAGACTGGCTTATAAACAATGGATAAGTTTAGGCACTTAATAATTCATTAGAGATGCACTCTTTTACTCATCCTGTCACTCAAACATCCATTCATCCACCCACTGACTAATTTTTGCATTTGCCCACTTTTGCGCCAATACTGACATACAAAAACTGTATTAAGCACATGGAAGATAAAACATGCTGTCACCTAAATTTGGTCAGCATAGTCTTGCAATAAAAGTAAACTCTGTAGCAGTCAACCATCTTGCAATGGTATCTTACATAGGGAATTGACATTTCAAAAGTTTAACATAGCTGCCATGTTCACAAGCAATACACTGGCCATCTAGGAGCAGTAAAAACAACGATACACCAAGCATAACACCATTTCAAGATGTATCCGCATTTAATATCGTATGGATGGGCATCTTGAAATGTTACAGTGCATCACTGTTGTACCAAGCTAAGGCAGCCAAGATGATGCTTTTTTACACATATTGGCTATCACAGCATGGTAAAATAATCATACACAAAAGACAATAGCATTTCATGACAGCTGCCCACTTTAGACACAGTAGCCACGTAAGATTCAGAACACTGCAGATGAAATGAGGGGCAAGCTAGTGGCCCAGCAGGACAGTGGGGTGAGCTGCTAGAAGCTCAGAAAAAAGAAAGAAAGAAAGAAAGGGGATCTATTAAAGCAAAATATATATAAGTAATGGCCACCAGCTAGACACTGAGCACATTTGTTTTCAGGCAGATGAACAAGTTACTTACCTTCGGTAACGCCTTTTCTGGTGGATACATTAGCTACCTGTGGATTCCTCACCTAAAGAATTTTCCCCATGCGCCAGCATTCAACGGAAATTTTCTTCTAGCTCTGCAAGTCGACGATGACGTCACAATTGCCCGACTCCCACACGGCGCCGTATAATGTCATCTAGGCAATAAGAGGTCCTCGGCGACGTGCAGACGTCAGTTACCACCATTTTTTACGTGCCTTTGAGGTGAACAGGTGAACATAGACACTACAGATGTGATATGAACACATCAATCAAACTTATTTACCATCATTTATTTCCACCAATATGAAACATAACTAATAGAAATAAACAACCTACTGCATACAACCCTACAATACGAAATGTATGCATATATTTACCTAGAACATATACATATATATATATATATACATATACACACACACACATACACAAAAACGACTATATACACATATATAAATCATTGTCTCAGTATATACATATCTACAACATACAGATGCTCACCCAAGGAAATCTTGGTAAGACCAGCCAGGCAACGGGGAGGCGAGTGCAACCGTGAGGAATCCACAGGTAGCTAGTGTATCCACCAGAAAAGGCGTTACCGAAGGTAAGTAACTTGTTCTTCTGATGGATACAACTACCTGTGGATTCCTCACCTAAAGAATAGAGTCCCAAAGCAGTACCGCACTCGGTGGTGGGTGCCTGAATGGTCAAACCAAGAAATCCTGCAGCACTGAGCGTGCAAAATGGCCATCCCTCCTGACTTCAGAATCCAAACAATAATGTTTGGCAAATGTGTGGAGGGATGCCCAAGTTGCCGCCTTGCAGATGTCAACCACATGATCACCTCTAGCTAAGGCCGAGGAAGCCGCCTTAGCCCTGGTGGAATGGGTTCGTAGCCCCACAGGAGATTCCTTCTTTGCTAAAGAATAACACAATTTGATGCAAAGAACGACCCACCTGGAAAGCGTTCTCTTGTGGACAGCTTTGCCTCTCCTCTTCCCCACGTAACCGACAAAGAGCTGATCGTCCTGTCTGAACTCCCTCATCCTGTCGACGAAGAAGCTCAACGCTCTTCTTGGATCAAGTCGGTGGAGCCTCTCTTCCTCCTTTGGTGGAGGATAGAAGGAAGAAAGTGTGATGGACTGTCCTAAGTGAAAGGGTGTAACAACCTTCAGTAAGAGAGCTGCCTTAGTCCTTAACACCACCTCGTCCCTTTTATAGGGGATATGGGGGTTCCACACTAAGAGCCTGGAGCTCACTCACTCTTCTAGCAGATGTAATGGCAACTAGAAAAACAGTTTTTAAAACTAAAAGCCTCAAGGGACAAGAATGTATCGGTTCAAACGGTGAACCCATCAGAAAGGCGAACACTAAGTTCAAATCCCACTGTGGCATAACGAATGGAGTGGGCGGAAACTTGTTAGTGAGACCCTTAATGAACCTCAAAACTATTGGGGACCTAAACAAGGAGGGTTGGTCTGGAAGCCACAGAAAGGCTGACAGCGCGGACAAATAACCCTTAACAGTGGCAACTGCACAACCCCTCTGCGCCAAGGATAATGCAAACGACAGAATGTCAGGTAAGTGGGCACACAAGGGATCAATTTGATTCTCTCCACACCAAGTCACACATTTAGACCACCTGCTTGCATAGACAGATTTGCTTGAGTATCGCCTGGCCGATAATATAACGTCCACCACCTCAGGTGGGAGATAAAAAGTACTCAGATTGCCCCGTTCAAACTCCAGGCATGCAGGCTCTGGAGGTGGGGGTGTAGAACCTGCCCCTGCGATTGCGAGAGGAGGTCTGCCCTGTAAGGGAGACGGAGCGGAGGGCACAGAGAGGTGGAGGAGGTCTGAGTACCACACCCTTCTTGGCCAATCCGGAGCGATTAAGATGACTTGGGCCCGGTCTTGGCGAATCTTCCTCAGGACCCGAGAAATCAAGGGTATGGGGGGGAAACGCGTAAAGCAGCTGACTCTTCCAGGACATCTGAAACGCGCCCCCCCAAAGCTCCTTGCACCAGATACTGGAGGCTGCAGAACGACGGGCAGAGCGCGTTCTCCCGAGGGGCAAACAGGTCTATCTGTGCATACCCCCACACCTGGAAGATGTAAAGGACGAGGTCTGGATGAAGACGCCACTTGTGATCGGTTGAAATGCGCCAACTGAGACTGTCCGCACGCACATTCAGAACTCTGACCTAATGGTTTGCTATCAAGCAAATCCGGTGGTCCTGAACCCAGGACCAGAGCCGTAGAGCTTCTCTGCAGAGAAGTTACGACCCCACTCCTCCCTGCTTGTTTATATACCACATCGCAGTAGTGTTGTCCGTTAGGTCTTGAACCAACCGAGAAGGGAAGGGAGGAAGGCCTTGAGAGCCAGACGTATCGCCCGCAATTCCAACAGATTGATGGGACACCTCTGTTCCACTGGAGACCAATGACCTTTGACCTCCAGGTCCCCCAGATGAGCTGCTGCCCCCCCCCCCCCCCCCCCCACCCCCCCCGCCCGCCCCACCACCACCACCACCCCACCTAACACCATCCCCCCCTGCCACCACCCCCCCTGCCACCACCACCCCCCCCTACCACCACCACCACCACCACAGAACAGAGGCATCCGTTATTACTGTGTCCACCGGAGGTGGCAGCGACAACAGCTTTCCTTAAGAAAGGTTGCTGGCTGCAGCCCACCATTGAAGATCTGCTACAGCATCTCTGGAGATCCTTATCGATTCCTCGAGATCTCCTTTGTGCTGAAACCACTGCCTGCGGAGGCACCACGGAAGAGCCCTCATGTGCCAGCATGCATGAGTGACCAGCAGAATGCAAGAAGTGAACAGACAGAGCAGACGAAGGACATTGAGGACTGGAACGACCGCCCCATTCTGGAACATTGGAATCAGCCCCTGAATGTCCTGAATCCGCAGCAGAGGAGGAAAGGCATGATTCAACATTGTGTCCAGTACTGCCCCATGAACAGGAGGCGCTAAGAGGGCTCCAGGTGAGATTTGGGCACGTTCACCGAAAAGCCCAGATCGAACAACTGGGGTGTCGACTGCAGGAGCTCCGGAGACTTGGCTTTGATCAACCAATCGTCCAGATTAGGGAATACTGCTATCCCCTTCTGAGCTCTGCTGCAACCACCGCCATCACCTTCGTGAAGACTCGAGGTGCCGAAGTAAGACCAAACGGAAGTACCGCAAACTGATAATGTTGCGACCCCACCACAAACCGGAGATACTTCCTGTGCGACTTGCGGATCGGGATATGAAAGTAAGCATCCTGCAAGTCGACAGACACCATCCAATCCCCTTCGTTCAACGCCAAAAGAACCTGTGCTAGGGTCAGCATTTTGAACTTCTCCTGCTTGAGTAACCAATTCAAAATCCTCAGGTCCAGGATTGGCTTCAACCGACCATCCTTTTTGGGGATCAGGAAATATCTTGAATAACAGCCCTGACCCCTCTCCTGCTCTGGAACCAACTCTACTGCACCTGTCGACAAAAGGATTAGCACTTCCTGTTGCAGTAAAAGAAGATGGTCTTCCGAACAGAAGGATGGGCGGGGGGGGGGGGTGGTAGGGGGAAACTCCCGAAAGGGAAGAGTATAACTTTTCCCCACAATATCGGTGACCCAGGAGTCCGATGTTATTGACTCCCACATGTGAAGAAACTGAGATAGTCTCCCCCCTACAGGAGATGCATGCAAAGGGAGTGATGGAGGACAAAGGCTGCTTTCCCTGCTGCACCCCTCCGGAGGAAGAGGAAGAGGCAGAGTGCTGCTGGGTGGCCCCTCTGGTACGAACTCTACCCCTTCCCCTAAATGATCTATAGGGGTGAGCTGTAGAAGGTTGCTGTCCTGCTGCCTGGAATCTCCCTTGAAACGAAGAGCCACGCCCAAACCCCCTAAACCTCCTAAACGATCAAGGAAGTGGAGGTGGATGCTTGCAAGCCCAAGGATCTTGCCGTGGCCCTACTCTCTTTGAACCACTCCAAGGCAGAGTCAGTTTTTGTCCCAAACAGTTTATCCCCATCAAAGCGCAGATCGAGTGAGGTTGTCTGCACATTGTAAGAGAATCCTGAAGACCGTAGCCAGGCATGCCGTCTTGACGCTATGGACGTGCCCATAGCCCTGGCCACAGAGTCCGATGTATCAAGCCCAGATTAGATAACCTTGGTCGCCACCGCCGGAGCGTCCGTCTAAAAGGTTAAGCACCTCCTGAGGCAATGCAGAGTGTGTCTTGGTCTCGTCCATGAGAGCATAAATGTACCTGCCCAGGATACAGGTAGCATTCATTGACTTGAGGGCCAGGCTGCATGAAGAGAACGCCTTCTTATAGCAGATTGGTCCATTATCTTGGACTCCCTGTCCGCGGGAACCCCTGGAAAAGATCCTGTAGCAGAGCGTGAGGAGCATGAAGCCTGCACCACCAAACTCGCCGGAGTCGGGTGTCTAGACAAGATCCCTGGATCTCCAGGAGCCACGCGATACCTCTTTGCAACAGACCTGTTTACTGCCGTAGCAGTCACAGGCTTCTTCCACACCTCCATTATAGGGTCAATGAGCGCCTTATTAAAAGGAAGAAGTGGCTCTGCCACAGCCGAAGAAGGATGCAAAACCTCTGTAAGAATGTTAGTCTTAACATCCGCAGCTGGAAGAGGAAGGTCAAGAAAATCCACCGCCTTCCTGACCACCGAATGGAAAGAGGCAGCCTCTTCAGTGTACTCCCCTGGAGATGCCAAGTCCCACTCCGGGGAAGTGTCCAAACCATTAGCCGTGTCCAAGCCCTGCAGGTCTCCCAGGGGCTCCACAATCTCACCCTCTTCCAAGAGCTGCTTCTCATACTCTTGCTCCTCTAGCAGCCTCAGAGCCAACCTCCTGGAGCGGAGCCTGGATTCAATCCTTGGTGTCGATAAGGTGTTTGCCGACGCCGAAGACCTCGGACGGCGTCGACCATCGGATTCATCAGACGCCGGATCCACTGGCACGGTAGGCTTCTTCAGAGTAGATGAAAGCTGCAGCGAACTCATCGGCGCCAGGGCAGTAGATGTCGTCGGCGTCACAGGCCTTCTAGGCGACGCCATTGGTACCGGCGCCAAACCAGCACTTCCCGAAGGAAGGAAAGGCATGAAGGGCGCCGGTCTGTATGAAGCCGGAACACCCAGTTCATAAGCCAATGGACCTGAAGGTCCCGAATGACCACCACCCGGAGCCCTGGTGGCAATGATGTTGAACATCACATTAAGAAATGAGGCACGGTCTGTGTCTGGCGCCTGGAAAGCCGGATATCCTTGCGGAGCCGGTGCCTGAGGCAAAGCCGGCGTCGGTTCGTGCATCTCCATCTGCGCCGAGAGACCGCCGGCTCCTGGTGAGGATCGACTTCGAAGACCGACAGCGAAGACGTTGGACAAGTAGGAGTCGTCCGAGGCGGAGGTGTAACTGTCGGACGAACTTCCCAAGTTGTACGACGTCGAGTCGACGGCGACCTCAAGCGCGAACAGTTCTTACTTGACCGGCGTCGTGAATCATGCCGGCGTCGAAGAGTCTCGATACCGCCTGTGAGATTTCGACGACTTGGAAGAAGACCCACGACGATGAGGTCTCTCCTTTTTAGACCTTGCCAAGAACAACTTGGCCTCCCGCTCCTTGACAGCCTTCGGATTCATGCGCTGACAAGAACCGCACGCTTCGACCTCATGGTCAGAGCTCAGACACCACAAACAGTTCTCGTGTGGGCCTGTGACAGACATTCGGCCTCCGCACTCCCTACAGTGTTTAAAACCCAACTTCCGTGGCTGAGACATTGTAACACACAAAGTGAAACAGTAGCTCCCTGGTAGCCTCGCAGAAAAAACACGTTACTTGAAGGCACGGAAAAAAGGGAACTGACGACTGCACGTCGACGAGGACCTCTTATTGCCTGGATGACGTCATACATGGTGCCGCGTGGGAGTCGGGCAATTGTGACGTCATCGTCGACGTGCAGAGCTAAAAGAAAATTTCCGTCGAATGCTGGCGCATGGGGAAAATTCTTTAGGTGAGGAATCCACAGGTACTTGTATCCATCAGAAATACGAATGTAAGTAAACAAAGTTCTATTACTCATAGGGAATAGAGCCAGGAGGAAAAATGGGCTATTCCGTTGCCCTTAGTATGCCGTCATGGGGAGAAGCAGAATGAATGTCACTCAGCAAGAAGAGGGATGACCCAAAGACCATCTATGCATAAGTTTGTGGAGTTTTTTTTTTTTTATATCAATTACATCGGTCAGGACCTCCTAGGACAGTCTAGTAAAAATCATAGTGCATATCTTCTGTCCCCAGGGTTTGTTAAAGGAAGTAAATAACACCAACATTTTTGCTTACTACATCTATCTGTGAAATACCACGTAGCAAAATTCCTGACTACGGACATTAGCACAGTATACTATCAAGACACTTAATAAGTCAGGAAACCTGCCTTTGCTGTAAGTTGGCATGAGAACAGACTGGAAATTTGGCATCTGAGATAATGTTTCATAATGAACCAATCACACCTATATCCTTTATTATTGGCTCATGCAAGAACTACACATGTGCTAAATTTGCTGGAGGAAGTAGCAGGTGAATGTAGGCTACTAGGGCATGGTTGCACCAAAATTTGGAATACAGAACAGGTGTGGTCCTATTTCCCCAAGTAGGCAAGAATAAATTGCAATAACATTCTGTAAGAGTAATTCACAACTTCAGCCCTCTGGTATTAGTTTTCAAGGTCAACATCAGGACTGGTGCCAAGGAAAGCATTGGGTGGGGCGGGGGTGGCACAGAGAGGAAATAGCAACCCTTCCCAGGCAGGAAACAAATCCACCCAGAAGCGGTAAATACATAACCCGCAACAATCAGACACAAACAGAACACAGGTCAATGGGATTCACCATTGAGCATAACCAAAACAAAACCAGACATCATCAGTAGATGGCTTTATGAGGTCATCCCAGAATCAATGAACCTGTACCCCTAATACAACAAACATCTGTACATGTATTGACGGGATCAACTCAGAAGGGGATTTAAGTAAATTACAGACACCGTCAGTAGATGGGTTTATGGGATTCACTATTGAAAAGAAGCATTTCCTGCAATCTTACTGTTGCAAGAAATGTGAATGTGGAAGAAACGGACACTATGAGAGGACAGCTGAGAGGTAGGCGGAAAACACAAGAAGCTGCACTTATCCTTTCCACCTTCCATCTGCACACACGGACAGGATGCCCTTATATGGGCAAGTATAAAGGAAACCACGCAAACTGGTTTATTGGGTGGTGGGTAGGGATGCTACGAAGTCACATGACTAGCCTGTAAAATCTCCACTCCAGTGAACAGGTCGAACTATTTGAGGTGGAAGGCCTGCAGTTACCTATGAGAAGGAAAGGCAGATAAATGCACTGGTACAAAGGAAATGGTTACACTCAAATAACATGTCGGTAGGTGGTAAAGCTCACCTAACATGCAACATCCAGTAATATAGTTTGATTAAAAAAGCCAAGAACATGAAATCGGAAAGTGAGCACATGCATCACAATACATGCAGAAGTCCATCTAAATCAGGCAACACATTAAGCAGGAACTGCACATGAAAAATTGTGTTGTTGGCTGACTGGGGTGTGAGCCCTGGTCAAGCAACAACCACAGACCCTTGCAGGGTGAGCCAGAAGAAGTCACTTAAATGTACTGTTCCGTTGGAGCTTGGCACAAAAAGCAGTCAGGCTTAACGTAAAGGCAATGTGTAAAGTATTTATACACTTCACAAACTGTAATACAGTAAAAAGACAAGGCAACCCCTAAACTAATTTAGGGAATTACACTGCATTGTAATGAATTATTCTACACCAAAACCAACAAAAATCCCATCAGTAGAAGCAAAGTTATCACTTTGTAAATATTTTAGTAAAAACTAGCACCTGAAAGATCAAAACACCAACAGTGGACATCTAGTCCTGCAAGACTGGGTCATAGTAAAATGGAGCACCGGTTGGCTAAAAGAAGTGGATTGGCCTCGGTCAGCACTTACTTTTGAACTTAGAAGACAGTCTGAGGAAAAAAATGTTTGACAAGGTAAAATACAGCAGGGCAACACTACAGGAGTTGTCAGAGGAGGGGGCGTCATCATCGTCGGATGGCTTTGGTTTGAACTTGCGGAAGATTTCTACATCTGGACTTAGTCCGCAAAATAGAAGTTGAAAATCTGCAGCGGGACGAGGCAGAGGGTTATAGCTGAAGAGAATTCCACAAAATCAGACACCCCTTTGACAGAGGACCGCTGAAAAGGATGTGATGCAGAGAATAAGAATGTAGCTGGGGAAGCTGCAAAGTCAAGCTGACCAGCAATGAACCTCAGGCAGATAGGCAAGCAGGTTGTTCCAAGTCTCCTTCTGGCTCCTGGTTTTTGGTCAAAATGTTTTTAAGTTCTCAGTTTAGGGATTTGCCCATCTGGGCACATTTAGCACCACATCCACGGATCCAGGGTTGGTGGGACAGCTCTCGGTAGTTCAGGACTCGCTTGGGTGGGTCCAGGTGCAGGTTCGCAAAGGTGGAGCCTTTTGTGCCCCTGCGGCTCTGAACAGAAGGCCAGCAAATTAGCCTTGGTAGTCACTTTGGTAGTCTTCGGTGCAGGTGAAGATGTGGGGCCTAGCAACAGGACTGGCCTACAAGGATTCAAGGCAGGCTCCAGGCAGCAAAGCAGTCATTGCAGGTACAGCAGCAGTCTGCCAGAGTGCACAGCAGCAATCAGTCCTCAGAGTCCTTCTACAGGTCCAGCAGTTAATTGAAGATTGGGTATGAAGGTCCTATATTTATACCCTGAGGCACTTCTTGTGGGAGGCGGGAGAAGCTTCTGGAAAGGTTCTTTGAAGTGCATGAAATTTCCTGACTCCCCTGGCTCCAATCTGGCTACAGTGACAATGTGGGGTTGTTAGGCCCTTTGTGTGAAGGAAGAACACAGGCTACTCAGCTGCAAGTGGAGCTCTGATCTGCTCCGCCTCTCCCCCATTCTGCCAGCAGTTGGTCCATTGATGCACACCTATTCCCTCTATTGTGTGACAGTCTAGGAGGAAGTCACAAAGTGTCAGCTACACTCAGTCATGTGACGCATGACAAGCTGCGGGCACAAAAAGGCTAAGGGCAGGAAAATGCCAACTTTCTAAAAGTGCCATTTTTCAAAATTGTAATGAAAGGTCCGACTATCATTACAATGTCATAGATAACAAACTTGAAATAGCTTACTGCTCCCAATTAGGAATCATAAGTTATAAAATGTAATAAGGCATCCTGAACCTTATCTTATAGGAGGGATAGGCCTCTCAGTAGTGAAAAAAGAAAGAGTGAGTTTTTCACTATTAGGACAAGTAAAACTTAAAAGGTTTGACATGTACTTATAATTACACAAGACCCTGCCCTGGGGGCCACCTAGGGTCTACCTTTGGTGTGATGTTTATGTAATAAAAGGGGAGTTTAAGGCCTGGCAAGGATGTTTAAATGTGGACTCGACCGGGCAGTTAAAAACTGCATTAGGGCTGCAGTGGCAGGCCTGGGACATGTTTTAAGGTGCTACCGAAGTGGGTGGCACAATAAGTGCTGCAGGCCCACAAGAGCATTTAATTTACGGGCTCTAGGTATATGGTATACCACTCCACAAGTGATTTACAAATAAATTAAATATGCCAATCAGGTGTATGCCAGCCAAACGATGTTAAGGGGAGGGAGGACAAACACTTTAGCACTGATTAGCAGAGGTAAAATGCACAGTCCAAAAGCCAACAAAAAACAATTTAGCAAAAAGTGGAGGACAAAAATGCAAAAACGTTTGGGGGCAACCTTACAGAGGGGGCCAGATCCACCAATGCAGGAAAATATGTGGTAATTGGCAGTGGAAATCTGGGATGAGTGGGGTTGACACCACAGAAGTCTGATCATTACAGTTATGTCTTCAGGGACCTGGCATCCATTATAGAATTCAGTGTCCTTTGGTTGCAGGAGGCTATATCTAGAAAGGAGAGGACCCAGATCACATGATCACCATGCAAAACCAATCCAAAGCAGGTGCAGGTCGAGGTTAGGAGTTACCTATGGGGAAGGAGGGCAATAAAATGTCCAGGCACAAGGCACATGCCACAAATTAAATAATAGATATGAGCAGGCAGTTAATCTGTCTGATCATGCATCATACAATAACACAACCTAATTCTAACGTCAATAGAGTAGAGCAGTCATCCTGGGGCATTATTAGAACAGCCAGCACTGTTTCATAAATAAAAGGTTTCCACCCACAACCAGACTTTCTAAACAATGCTAATTAAGGCCTTCAAGAGGATAGTGCACAAGCGAAAATCATGCCTTAGGCCAGAAACATCAACTGCTGAGGAAACCAAAAAAACAAAAGTAGGGAAAGAAAAGCAGATTATTTTCAAGTACACAGGCATTCTTTGGAACAGATTACGGTTGTTTTCTTTAATGGATGGTCAGCTGCCAGCCTGTACTAGCAGTTATTCGGCCGCACAAGCAAACCAACTGCCCCAGCTCGTTTTTCAGACACCTGCCAGAAACATCCCAGTGCCTCTGAAGGCGTGTTTATCCCTCAGAGGGAGTTCAGAAAAGCATAAACCTCAGCGTATTATTCAGGAATGTTTAACTGCTCTTTTGAAGTTAAGAAAGCCAATGCATTGAAAACCAGGCAGCGTGGTGAAGCCCATCAACTTAGGACCACTCCGGTAATGCTGAAGTAGGCACTATAATTTCCACTTCAACATGTAACCAATTTTGGACTGTCTGTGGATGCCATACCTCTCTCTAGTTAATCATCTTTTTGTTTAGTAATGGCTCTCTCAGAGAGCCGCTGACGTTTATTGCAGTTTCGGTATTTCAAAATTCCCTGCTATGACAAAACAGTTGATAACAAAACTGGTTACCCACTGTTGTGATGTCAAAGGCCTTCCAGGCCAGGCTTACAGGCCTCTGAAAGCCTGCTAGTGCACTTCTGATAGTCTGCTTTGTCTGAAAGCAGAAAGCACAACTCCAGGAGGGGAAAGTAAGGCAAAGAAGGTGGTGGGGGTTGGTAAAGGATGGCAGTTTTTTTTTTCTCAACGTTTGGGACACCAATACATAACAGAAGCAAGGTTATGTATGGCTGCCACATTACTAACCCTCCGCCAGTGCATATCAGTTGAAAGCAGGGGGAGATTATTTTGGGAACCATACATAACAAAATTATAGGTGAGACTAAAGTGAAATACAGGGATGTTTTTCACCTCAAGGTTCTTTCTGGCATCATAGACAATTTAAGCTTCGCTCTCGTCTATTTGATGTCACTCAGAACTCTTCTGTGCAAAACATCCCCGTAATTTACGGTTACCAAACTAAACTTTTATATATATATATATATATATATATATATATATAAAAAATAAAAAAAAGAATGATTGCCACGCACTCCGCTCAGCCACAGAATGAATTTAAGTGGTTTATTCGGTTAGTTAGTTAGCTTAGTTAGTTACTAAGAAGAAGACTGCATAGTCGAAACGCGTTGTTCTCTTTCTTCTGCACCGAATAAACCACTTAAACTCTCCTGCCTTGCACCAGCTGTCAGTGGGCGTCGGAATCCCTGGCTTGCTTTGTTTGGAATAATATATATATATATATTTTCACACACACACGAATTCGAGACCCTAAGGGAATTGCATTCAGATCCTCCTCTGGATTTTTTTTATTTTTTTATTATTTTTTTTAAATCAGAAATTAGTGCTCCAAGCTTATTTGTTATAGGAGTAGTAATACGTCTCGTTACTGTCAAAAGAAAAAGGATCAATAATCACCGTGACACACCAATGGCTGAAGCTTTAAGTGTACAA
The DNA here is from genome assembly GCF_031143425.1 of Pleurodeles waltl. Classification (NCBI taxonomy): domain Eukaryota; kingdom Metazoa; phylum Chordata; class Amphibia; order Caudata; family Salamandridae; genus Pleurodeles; species Pleurodeles waltl. The sequence goes on from NC_090442.1 coordinate 888,607,979, forward strand.
TATAATAAAAAAATTACTTGGAAAAGTGACACAGAACAGTGTTCTATAAGCACTAGGGACTGCCCCTGAAGTATTTTTGAATAATTCCAGTGTCTTCTCCCTCTTTCTAAAGTTCTTCCCAAAATTATGTACGTACCAGTGCTTAATTAGGAAAAGAAGAGTGCTGGCGCCCAAACTTCTGCACAGAAGCCCATGGCCAGTGCAATTAAACATTGGTGTGCCAAACACCGAGGCTGTGTAGTCTTAAATCCACCTGATTGACAAATTCCCTCACCACTAAACATTTCCTGCCCATTTATCACCCGCCTTTCTCCTTTTGGGTTGGTTTTTAAGTCTTTCCCTTCCTCAGTCTTGCAGATTTGTGTTTTTCCCCCTCTTGCTCTCAGTAAATATCTGATGCGTAAAACGAAGTGCAGGTCCCCAAAACTTGATGGTGGTGGTGGCCCCCCACTGGCTCCAATTAGGCACTGGCACGTACGTAAAGTACAAACCTAGCTATGCAACAACAAAAAGCTGTACAGGATAGAAGTAAACAATATAGACAAGCTATGAGTGCAAGACACATTGAGCAATAGTTACAAAAGTGACAGTAAGAGGGAGAATGTAGTTTAGGGAATTCGTGGGGGTTCCAGTTACTGGAAGAAGCAAAGTCGTTAAGAGAATGCTAAGCAACATAGAGTTTCTCTTGCAAAGAGGTACTGTTTAAAAAGAAAAAAAAAATATCTTCAGTTGTGTCAGGAAGGCATTTGAGCTGTCAGCCATAAAAGCTTGGCATCTCATCTTTTCTTTATTGAGTTTTATTGTTTACAGCCTGACCATGGCACTACCGCACATTCTGGTTAAGCTGCAGAACAAAACGTATAAATTCTATTTGTAAATTTTATGAAGTGGCCTCAAGAACTTAAAAATAGGACGTTAAAAAGAACATCCTTAAAGTTTCACATCTTTGGGCCTTCTGAATCAAATTTTACATTGATTTGTTTTTTGATTTACTGTAATTTGAGCACCTTAATATATTATAAATGATGGAAATGAGGAAATACGGGTCTGCCTTTTATATACTGGGCCTGATTTAGATTTTAGCGGATGTCTCCTGGGTCCCAATGGTGGAGAGGCCACCCACCTAATTTCTAAATGACTAACAAGAAGGTGGTCATTTGTATAGGCTTCGGTGGGAACTCCAACACAGCCCTTGCGGCAACAATATTCTTTTTTTTTTTTTCAAAAAGAAAATCCTGAAATGAAATTTTCTTTTTGAAAAGAAAAAAAGTAATGCTTCCTTCACAATGGGAGGCTCTTCCCATTGCAGGGGAGTACTGGAATTGCTTTACTGTTCCTAACCGTCAAGTTAAAAAAAAAAAAAAAAAGACTACATGTCCAGCCATCTAAACTCACATGGGGGGGCGGGGGGGGGGGGGGGGGGGGGGGGAGTTGTACATGTAGCCATTTCTCCAATGGCTCTTACTCCTCACAGCCATTAGAGAAGTTTGGCCATGGCAAAGACAAAAGTCTCCAATCATGGCCAAACTTACAAACTTAATGTCTGCATGCAACTAAATCTGGCGGTGGACCACTATATTTGGGGGGGTGGGCGAGAATGGGGAATTCAGTCGAGCCAGGTTCCCCTCTCTCCACCAATGTATAAATCAGGCCCGCAGCTTTCTCATATTGTATTTCCACTATTTAAGTTTTTTTTTTTTTTTTTATTTAGCCGTTGTCAGAACTTAAGAAACAGATGTCATTTATCCACAGCTTAACACTATTTGAAAAAGAAATTCATCTAACACTTTACAGGAAATCTATACAATAGAGTACGACGCGGCAACTTACCAGCACCTACTTAACATCACAAACAAGATATAAAATGTTAGCTCACACGCCCATGCACTGCCATGTACATTATGAGGAGTGGTTACTGTGATAGCAATGCAGAGACACAAGAAATTATGTGCTGTTGTAAGACTGTCTTGGTGAACTGGTTTTATGGGTTATTTTGACAGCAAGAAACGCATTGCCTAGTGAAAGTTGTATAGCATGCTGCAGACTGAGCAAACATTGTATAGTAAAATGTTGCTAGCTCAAATTGCATTTGGGTCATCAGAAATATATAGAGTATGACTGTTCAAAATGGCAGACATCTTCATAAGTGGGGAAAGAGAACGTAAACATTTGATTATATTTCTACAGTGGTAGCAACCTTTTTCAATCACAAAAAAAAAAATCTTACTTACCAGCTCTTGCAGCCTAAGAAACCCTGGAAGGAGGTTAGCCTCCATATCCCTCAAATGCTCAGCTTTATCCAGGACCTTCAAGTGAAACATTAAAAACAACTCATTCAAATGACTTTTATTATAAGATTAGTTTAAAAGCCCTATTGGCAATGCATAATACAATTAAGTATAGTAACATGATCCAGTAGATTCACAGACTGCCAACCATAGAAGGAGAAAAACTACAAGGGGAACACAAAACACTTTAAGCAGCGACAGCAACAAAAATAAAGCTCTGCCAAATATCGGAATGAAAAAAAACAAAATAAAATAACTGTTCCTAAAAAGATAATCCACAGTCAAGCTTTTGTACACAGAATCTTCACATTTACTTAAGAGCTCCAAACAGAAATATACTAATGCAAACAAAGACAAATAAAATAAAAAGGAGTTCCCAACATTTTGTGATGCTGGTGCCAGAAGTTGTTTTTGTCTCCTGAAGATGTCCTTGTCCTCTGTTGTAAGACCATGTTACTTTACATTGGGCCTACAGTCAATCCTATACTTACCATTGCTTGTATTCAATGTCGCTCTCATTTGCTTTCTTCTAATTCATCACTTTCCATAGGCTTTCCTTCCTCTTTTTGTGTTTGTCCCTACTCTGAAGCATGGATGCAGTACAATGTCCTTCCACTGCTCACTTTCTCAGACACTACTTTTCTCTTTTTATGTAAGCAATATACAAGAGTGTGTGCATTTTCCAGCCATCTCCCGCATATACTTTCGCCCTCCTCTGGGTTCCCACCCGATTCCTTTACCACTTATTCGCCACTGTCAGTGTGCTTCTTTCAAACCACTAAGTCCCACCCTCTGTTGTTTATGTGCTTCCCCATTTTCTTCCCCAGCTGCTCCCGTCCACTCTCCAATGTCCATCGCCTTGCACCAGCACCCTCGGATGTGCTCCCCCGCAGCCCCATCCACCCACCATCCATGTCCTTGCCCTAGCACCATCTGTTGTCCATGTGCTCACCCCATCCACCCACTTTCCAAAGTCCATGTCTTGCCCCAGCCCCATCTATTGTCCAGGTGCTTCCCCATCCCAATCCTTCATTCCCACGCTCCCTCTGTGCTTCCCATTCCCCAAACCTACTTGCAGTTTGCTTGGGAGTGGGGGGGGTGAGCCTACTCTAGGCAGTGGGGGTGGGAGGGGAGAGAGGTGCAACTAGGGGGAAGAGGACTGACAAGAAAGCATGGAAGAGCTCACTGCTAAAAGACATTTTAAGAAAGCGCTAGGATGCAGCCAGCGATAAAGCAATTTTTTAATTAAAAAAAAAAAATGCATTAGTGCTGGTGGTGTTTTAGCAGTTTTTAAAAAGATTTTAGTGACACTCCTATACACCATGGGCTACAAATACGGTAATTGCCAAAGCCAAGAGCTCTCACAGGCAAAACCTATTGGCTTTGCCAAAGCTTGATATTTTTGGGAACAGTTTACGTACCCTTGCACTCCTTTCTAACACAATTCAGAATGGCACCTCCGAGGTCACCACTTGGGTAAGCCCTGAGGTGGGAGACTCGCATTTTGCCTGCCTTCCTCAGGGGGTATCTTCCTCCTCTACTCAAAGCCACTTGGACTGAGCCCTGGCTGTAGACAACCAGTTCATAGTTTTTGTGATGCCTGGGTTTACCAAGGTCAAAAGCATCCACACTTAAAGGGAAGTAAAAAGCATGGCACGCGCACACACACACACACACACACACACATATATATATATATATTGATATATACATACACACATACAGATATATACATACACACATACAGATATATACGCACATATATACACACACATATACACACAGACACACGTATATATACACACACAGACACACGTATATATACACACACAGACATATACACACACAGACACACACATACACACACATATACATATATATATATATATACACACACACACACACACACACACACACACACACACACACACATATAAACACACACACAGTGATAAAATCAAAGGTTAACTTGCCCTTTCTCTATGCACTGGTTATATACCCTTGCATATTATACGAGTTGTAGCATGTGAAAGCACAGAATTCAGAACATCACTTTTTACATCGCAAATTAACTAATTTCTAAGAGAAGCACATTGCATAGAGGAGTGAGTTATAGTTAATGTACTGTGGCAAGTGAGATGATTAAGTGTGTGTACGGAAGTGCACAACTTATAGTAAACAGAAGGTTCTGTGTAAATTTAAATATAACTGGTGATGTGTTAATTATAAATGTTAGTTTTAACTATAACTTCATAATGTTTAATGTTATAGAAAGAATAAATAAAGCTAACCCAACTATAATTTATCTTTACCATTTTGTTTTTTCTTGTTTCAAATAGTTGTCTTCAGTGCCGTTTGAGTGTTAAGTACAGTGCTGTAGAGTATAGTGAAGGAGTGTTGTACAGTGTAGTGTCAGAGTATAGTGTTGTAGAGTGGATTAGAGTGGCACTGCCAATAGTGGAGTACAGTGTTATACAGTGGAGTGACGTGGAGTACCAAAGTAGAATGGTGTGCTGTACAGTGGAGAGACACGTCGTACAGAAAAGCGGAGTGTCGTACAGTGGTGTGTTGTCAACTACAATGTCTGAGTGTAGTGTCATGGAGTGCCATTAACTATACTGTTCAATAGTGAGTGGTGAAGTGTGTTGTACAATTTAACGGCATACAATGGAATATAGTGTCCTATGATTCAGTAATGTGGAATGTCATCCAGTAGATTGCTGGAGACTATCATACAATAAAGTGTTTTACAGTTGAGTGTTGAAGAGTGGGGTATCTTACATCGGAAGAGTACACTGTATAAGAGTGATGTAGAGTGGAGTGTTGTATCATATAGAGGAGTAGACTGGCGTGCTAGCGTGTGATACACTGTAGTACGTGGCATAAAGTGAATGGGTATAGAGTGGAGTAAAGTGTCAGACAGTGAAGTAAATACCTGTCTTGGTATATTGCGGAGAGTACAGTAGGGCATCATAAAATGAACTGGTATTGAACCGTGGCAAACAGTGGGCTAAATTATATTACAGTGGAGTAGAGTGGGGTTCAGTGGAGTTGCGTAGGATAGAGTGGCGTAAACTGTAATACAGTGGACTGCTCTGTTGTACAGTAGAGGCCTGGTGTATCATACAGTGTAGTACAATGTTCTAGAGTGGAGTGCTGTGTGGTGTGGTACTGTGGAGTTGAGTGGCTGGCTTGTTGTACAGTGTTGGACACATGGTACCTTGAAGTGCACAGAGTGTTGGAGAGTCAAGTGGCACATGTTGAGTGGAGCTGTAGAGTCAAACAGAGTAGAATGTTATACAATGGAGAAAATTCTGCTAAAGTGGTGTGGAGGGGGTGGCAGAGTGGAGTACAGTGTGATAGAGAGGCAGAATGGACTTTAGCATTTTATAGTGACAGACTGGACGGGCGGAGAGTCATACACTGGAATAGAGGTTCATACAGCAGAGTAGACAAATGGCACAGACCAGAGAGACAGAGTGCAGTCTTGTGTCATACAGCGTTGTAGCGTACCATGGCGTACAGTGCCATGAGGCAGAGTGTTGTGGTATAGAGCGGAAATACAATACGGCAGCATAGAGTGGTACAGCATATAGTGGAGTATAGAGGAGGAGCGTACAGTGGAGTGTCCTTGACTGGTGTAGCACAAAGTGGAATGGCACACAGTGGAGTGTGGAAAGTATTGGGGTGCACCGTGTTGTGGAGTATAGTGGTGTGTACAACAGTGGAATAGAGCAGAGTGACGTGGTGTAGAGAGGAGTGCCATGCAATGGGATAGTGTGGAATGGCATCCAGTGGAATAGCATATACTGGAGTGACATATGGCTGAACAATACATTTGTCAGGAACGTACAATATGGTGTGCAGATTAACACAAGACAGCAATTAGTGATGGCTTGTATTTCTCTAGATTTAACAAGCAATACAGGGGCATGCATGGCGGCCTGGTGTTGCTTTGTAAATGTGCCCATGTGACACCATGCGTGGCGCAAGGGTAAAAACACAATAAAACATCTGCCCCTTAGTTATATATTGTGCCACGGTATACCGCTGTAACTACGCGGTACATGCTGATGACTAGGGGTAAATAACTGGATAACGGCTGCCTTCCCAAAATGAAACAAGCAGCTTTTATTTCTTTAATACATATTTCCTGTGTTCTGTTTTAGGGCCTTAACTACAAGAAAATAGTTGGTTTTATTATCATTTCTTACCCATCACCAATGTAATAAAGTGTTAATAAGTCGGAAAATGAATTAACATTTTTCTATACATTATTAAAAAAGTATACCGAGTATCACGCTACTACTACTGAGGGAGTACATTTTTTTTTTTTTTTAAGTGTCAATTGTTTTTTTTAAGGTGCAATGCAAATTCTCTGTAGTTCCATGGTGCTCTGCAGACTTTTTTCTTTCATAAAAATGTGAACTATATACTGTACCAAACCATTTGTAAAATAATGTATTATCATATTTCTGGACTTTTTCAACATATTTTATATTTATTTTTACGTGAAGTGGTACCTCAGAATTACCGCAGTACTCATGACTTTTTTTTTCAAATTTATAAAAATACATAATTTTGCCTACTTATTACCACATTAATAGGCACTGGAATAAGGTCTAACTCAGAACACAGGGAAAGGGGCCTTAAAACAACACGGCTGCTTCTAACTTTTGTAATGGCAGTCATTAATGAGACAATTGCATAATGCCTTGTCATCTACAGGTACTGCAGTACTTTCGCAAAAATACTGCAAAATTACAGCAGTAACAGATATCACCAAGTTAAAAAATACTTACGTGTACCACCCAAAAGATTCACCTAAACATCATAATCCAAATTCCTGGCAATTTTCTTTCAAATCCGTGCAGCCCTTTCTGCACTATGCAGGAGTACAAAGTCAACAGAAAATGCATTGGTGCCAAAACGCGTTTTGGGACACCCTTTTCTTTGCACCTCATTGACAAATCACCGTGAAACTTGTCGTCAGTCACCCGGTATTGATATCTTTCATTGATTCACACGCTTGAATCATCCCCATCATCAAGGTGCGAGTCCCACGCTATATACCGAAAGCAATGAAGGTAGTATTACATAACTAACAATTGCAAAAGACAATTACTTTTACAGCTTATCTATGTCATTTACAAAGAACCAAACTCCAGCCAATAAGGCAACAGCACTCTCTAAAACACTCCGATCAGAGGCATCTTCCCTCAGATTTTCAAGCACTAGTGGGAAAAGCCACCACTTGCCAAAAAGGAGAGCCTCGAAAGGGAAAAGGGTGGGTTGCATGTGAATCTATGAAAGATATCTATAGAAGAGAACAATAGTTAAAGGTAAGTCACAAGTTTTTTTTCTTCCAGTATTGGGTCTTTCACAGATTCACATGCTTGAATCAGAATAGTTAATAGTTACTTACCACAGTTTGCAAAATCATGTTTTATAACACAATGGTGGATGGTGGGAACAAAAAGATACAAGGTATGAGATAAGGCTCACCTTATTGGAAAACATGGTGAAATACTACTTGTCCCACAGCTGCATTACTGCTCTGTACCGAATCTAGGCATTCCTCTAGATTTACAAGCAATGTAGGGACAAGCATGGCAGCTTTGTGTTGCTTTGCAAATGTAATTTAAGTATTGCATTGCCCATGTAATGCAAGGTCAACCAATCAATGGTGAAAGTATGCTGTTGTTCCAAGTTGCAGCACAGCATATACTTTGATAGGTACTCCAGCGAACAGTGCCAATGTTGTAGAAACTGCTCTTGTAGAGTATACTCTAGCCCTTTCCTTCAAGGGTCTACAGGCCTTAGAAAGGCAGAACTGAATGCAGGTTGAAATCCATCTTGGTATGCTGGCCTTGGAAACCAGACCTCCCTTGCTATGGTTTCGGAGCACGACTAATATCTGGTTCATAGTTGCTTTGTACAGTGTAGATACAACTTCAAACATCTTTTCAGATCTAGAGTTTGCAAAGTTCTTCCTGCATGTGCCTGCGGATTTGGGGGAAAAAAGTCTTAAGCACCACAGGTTCACCGAGGTGAAAATCAGCTGGAACTTTAGGTGTGATGCTGGGATTAGTCCAGAGAATCACAGTATTATTTTAAAATAGCAAAAAAAGGTTCCCTTATAATGAACACCTGGAGCTCACTCACTGTTCTTGCAGAAGTAAGCTAGAAGCACAGCCAATTTCCATGTTATACACTTGCCCTGTGGACAGGTTTGAAAGGGCTCTTCATTAGCTGTGACAACACGGTATTAAGTTGCCAGGTTGGTGGGGCTGGTATTATTGGAGGGAATCCTGAATGAACCTTTAATAAATGATGTGATTAGTCAGTTAGATCACAGAGAAGGAGCTCCTGAAGTTTTTCAAAATATTGATATGGCAGCCAAATGCCAGATCTAGAGGGTATGGCAAAACCTCTTCTGGAGGTGATAGGGTGGAATGACAGGTAAAAAAACTTTGGCACCATAGACAAAAGCGCTTCCATTTCAGGTAATAGGTTTTGTTCACAGTATTGAGTCTAGCAAGAATATCCCTGCAGTCCTCTGGGATATCTAGTAGTTGAAACTCATGGTATTCAGGAGCAATGCCAATAAGTGCAGGAAAGTCAGGTTCAGATGAAGGACCCGTTTGTGGTTCAGTGACAGTAAATCCATTCAAGACTCCAAGAGTGGAAGCTTTGTTAATCAGTGATGCCTGCGCCATTTTGGAGCAATGACTATTAGTCTGCATGTTTCTCTTTTCATTCTCCTGAGATGCTTGAGAACAAGAGGGACAGGGAAGGTTTGGAGGGGAGGGAGAGGGAGCGGGAGCGGGGGCAGGGGAATAAGAAGGATCGGGGGAACAAGAGAGATCAGGAGGCTTTGGGGGGGGAGTGAAGGGGAGGGAAATAGAAGAAGAGCAATTGGGGGTACAAGAGCAATCGTGGGAAAGAGACAGAACAGGAGCAATTCAGGGGGGCAAGAGTGATTGGGGGGGGGGCTGTTTGGGAACAAGAGCAATTGGGGTGGGATCGGGGGGTACAAGAGTGATCCGGGGAAGAGGTCAAGAGCAATCGGGGAGAGGGGAGACAATAGCAATCTGGGGGTAGGGGGCAGAGAGGGGGTTGCGTCAGATCTGGGGTTGGGAACAAGAGGGATCTGGGAGAGAGCAAGAGGGAGGGAGGAGAGCAAGAGGGAGGGAGGAGAGCAAGAGGGAGGGGGGAGAGAGCAAGAGGGAGGGGGGAGAGAGCAAGAGGGAGGGGGGAGAGAGCAAGAGGGAGGGGGGAGAGAGCAAGAGGGAGGGGGGAGAGAGCAAGAGGGATGCGGGGGGACAACAAGAGGGATGCGGGGGGACAACAAGAGGGATGCGGGGGGACAACAAGAGGGATGCGGGGGGACAACAAGAGGGATGCGGGGGGACAACAAGAGGGATGCGGGGGGACAACAAGAGGGATGCGGGGGGACAACAAGAGGGATGCGGGGGGACAACAAGAGGGATGCGGGGGGACAACAAGAGGGATGCGGGGGGACAACAAGAGGGATGCGGGGGGACAACAAGAGGGATGCGGGGGGGACAACAAGAGGGATGCGGGGACAACAAGAGGGATGCGGGGACAACAAGAGGGATTGGGTGTACGCAGAGATCAGACCACCTTATCAAAAACGCATTCACCCACAACCCTCTTTGAGGACCCCAGCTCATGTAAAACAGGAATTTCTGGTTCTCCTGAAACGAAAAGCAGTCAATTTGAGGCTTGCCCCATCATTTAAATACGATGTTCTTAATGGACTTTTACTTCCCATTCGTGACAGCTCTGAGTTATTCTGGTTAAGGTATCGGCCAGACTGTTGCTGACCCCCGGCAGATGTTCCGCCCTTATGGTCACTTGGTGCACTATTGCCCATTTGGATATTTCCTAAGCTTCCTGTGGCAGATCTGAGATCTTGTGCATCTTTGTTTGTTAAGGTAGTTCATACTTGTGTTGTCTGTTCATAATAACACGGAGGACCCATGTATCCTCGGCAGGAAAGCCTGCAGGGCAAGTGAGATCACAGATTTCCAGGAAATCTACGTGCATTTTCAAATGCGATAGACTATTTGCCTCTTAACTGAAGAACTTGCAAATGAGCTCTCCAGAGTTAGAGAAGCGTCTGTTGTAATGACATATCCTGGCAATGAAGACAGGAACATTAGCACAGATGAGAGATTGTCGGAATTTAGCCACCAAGTAAGGGCTTCCATCATAGCTACAGAGACCTGGATGATATTGTGGAGTGAGCCTTCAGTCTGAACCCACTGCGTGTTCAGTTCCTCCTGAAAAGGACTCATTCTCGGACGAGCGCAAGGTATGAGGAAAATAGCTGATGACAGGCCTAGAGGAGATCTGAGAAGATGAACAGAAACAGAATTCATTTTTGAAAGCGTCTAACCCAGTGTCATGAGTTTCCCTTGTCTGTCTGCGGACAAGATTGCCTGGTCTTGCAACGTATCTAGGGCTGCTCCCAAAAAAGTTATATCCATTGAAGAAAGACTTTTGAGAATTGATTGTCAGCTCCAGTCATTGAAATATCTATAGGCAAGTTGTTGTAGCTTTAAATGCTTGCTGGGCATAGGAAGCTTTTAGTAGTCAGTCGACAAGGTATGGAAATACCTCAAGACCTTTTTTTTCGTAAGTGAGCTGCCACGGGTGAGACATTTTTTGACAATCTGGAGGGCTGACCTGAGACCAATTGGGAGCACTTTAAATTGATAATGAGTGTTGGCTACCATGAATCTGCAAAATAATTGTGGTGTTCTGAATGGACAGGAACATGAAAATAAGCATCCAGCAAATCCAGACCGGTCATGAAATCCCAGCATTGAGGAGTTGCAGGATTTCTTAGAGGGTGATCATACCAAAAGATTGCTTTTTCAAGTACTTGTTCAGATTCCTGAAACCCAGGTATGGGCGCCGTTCTCCCGATTTCTTCTTGACCGAGAAAAAACAAAAATAGACCTATTCCTTTCTGAGAGTGTGGAACCTTTTCAATGGCACCCTTGCTTTGCATAGCAAGTGCTTCCTTGCTGAGAAGATGGAGATGGGCTGTAGGCACTCTTTTTGGCAGTGTGGTAGGCGGTATTTGGGTGAACCCCAGGGTATGGCCATATGTGACGAGATCCATGATCCATTTGTCCATTGTGATTTTCCACCATTGATGGGAATATCTTGAGATCCTCGCTCAGACTAGGCATTGTGCTGTAATAGGAGTAACCAGCACTATAAAATAGGCACTACTTCTTGCCAGTGTTTACTTCTGGAGCTGTTTGCTTTCTCCTCTGTGTCTGCTTACAATAAGCCACTGCTGGTGGAGTTGGATACAAATGGTGTTGCTGGAATGTAGATCGAAAGAGCTGCTGGTAGGGTTGGTATGAGTGTTATCTTTGGTATCCTCCTCGTTAGAACCGGTACCTCTATCAAGCACCCCTCAAAGGTGTGTTGCAGAACTACAGGCTGCCTAAAGATCTAGCGGTGTCAGTATCCATCCTAATTGTTTGCAAGGCTTCATCAACGTGTTTGCCAAACAAGAAGTCGCTGTCGTAAGGCATATCTAGGATCTTGGTTTGGACCTCAGGCCGAAACATGATGCTTTTAACCAACCTTGGTGTCTTCTAAGCACTGGCGATGTGGCAAGCTGTCAAAAACTTAAGTGAGGCAATGTCCATGGTACAGTCTAGAATCTCCAATGCTGAATGTTCACCTTCCTGCAGAATCTTTGTTACGTTCGCTTTTGACGCCTGGATAAAAAAAACAAATAGATGTGCGACGATGTCAGAGCACATCCGGCGGTCATATCTGCCAAGGATTGCTAAAGAATTTTCTGCCCCTACAGTCGTGTCAGACTTCAGTGAGAGCAGTTTACCAATATTACGAAAGCATCTGCCTTCCTTGTCAGCTGGAGGTGATATTGGTGTAGACGGGTTCTTAAGCCAGCACTAAGTAGCCTGGGCAATCACAGAGTCTGGCTTTAGATGTCTTATCAGGCATGCCGGAGAATCCTCAGGGGCTTTATATTTCTTGTTGATTCTTGGTTGAACTGTGGCCGGAGTTTATTGTTTTCAATCCTTGTTCCCGGATATTGTCCACTACAGGGATTGTTCTCACTGTTTTCCTAGATCGTTCTTTATAATCATATAGGAAACAATGAGGCCGTTTTATAGTGATAGGAAGCTAAAAATGATTGGCTGCTTTCTCCTTGAACATATGGAAACCAATATCCTCTGGTGGCGAATCCACAGGAGGTGGTTCCGGAGGAGATGGTGTAGGGATAAGAAAGTCACCCCATTCATTGGCCACAGATTGAGTATCATTAATTTTACCCTCCTCTCTGTCATCATTCAAGGACGATGGGTAATCTTGAGGATGTATAGTAATGTTTGACAGGGCTCTTTCTCAGAGTTGCAAGTGGTGGCATAGGTTCTGGCTATTTTGGTGCGGGAGGTGGAGGGCGCATTGGTGAAGATTGTGTTCCCGCAGGTGAAGGGAAACGTTTGTAATAATCCTGCAACATTCCCTGTAAATCCTACAACAGAGCTATGGGAACCTGAATCATGCCTTCAGGTTTTGGAGGAGCTACATGATGGAACTGCTCCCCATGTTGCCTAGCCCATCTATGATTCGTTTGCTCATAATATTCTTCGTCATCTTCCTGGTATTTGACATGATGCTCTGGTGGGTTATGAGCTGTTCTAAAAGGCCTGTCATCATCGGCATTAATCTTATCAGATTCATCCACATCTCACAAGTGGCTTGTGGTGGTGCGGGCTTAAGACACCTTGCTAGGAGAGGTATGCTCTGGGTGCAAAATGTCTTGTGCTGTTTGGTCCCTTGTCAACAGTGTAGTTTTTACATTTGATGTGGGAATCAACATGGGGGGGGTGGGGAGGTTCTTTGCCTTCACCACCGAAGAAAGAGATTAATTCTCCCACTGGATGCGCTGTCAACTAGCTCTTTGGATGGAATTTTCATCAGCGTTGTCATCGACAGTGGGGGTGTGGCAGTCTGCATGTTATTTTAGTCGCTGCTAACAAAACCATAATAGACGATGAGGTTGTCAACGAAGTCGCTGTCAACGGAGCTTGGATAGACAACGTGGTCAACATCTTCACTCGGGTGGCCGTCAACAATGGTTTTGATGGCAGTACTGTCGTCAACAAGGTTTTCAGTTTGAAGTTGACTGGTTCTGAGAAGGATTCTGTTGGTTTTAAAACCAGGGTTGAAGATGAAGCGGCAGGTTTAGATCTTGCCGCAGAAGGAGGTCTGTCAGTTTTTAACTTATGAAAGGTACCTTTTGAAGACCCATAATTTATCTTTTTAAAGGCTTTTCTCAAATGACCCTTGTCATGACCTCATTTTCTTGGCTTTTCCTGTGAACCAGGAGACCCCTCACTGTAGCCTTCCTCACAAAAGGCAGTAGTTTTAGCCTTAAGTTTCTGAAGTCATAGTAATAGCCTCTCCTCTCTAGCCTTGAGAGTTTCTGAGGAAACATGTATACAATACTGCAGTCCTTTGCCTTGTGGACAGGGACAAGACAATATACACACTGCCAGGTGCAACCTCTTTCTCCCACAGGTCTCACAAGGTCTAATGAGTCCTTTCTTCAAGGATTCCGACATGTGAAGAGAAATACGGCACAAGTTATTTGGATAGGCACCTCAATGAAGGGGATAATTCAAGCCTGTGAATATATGAAAGATCCAATACATGAAGAAGGAATAGGTCTGCAAAGTTTCGGGAGATTCGTCAAATAGGCTCAAAGTTATTAGCAACCAAAATCTGAGGAATTCCTATCTCTGGTACCATACATA